>NW_004949099.1:24221141-24251732 GCF_000317375.1 Microtus ochrogaster | reverse complement strand
AAAAACCAAAAGGCATTTTTCACGAGCTATAAAAATTTATTTTCAGAGCTCTGAGGTGTGGCAAGATTAGAATTTCATCAGTGATTAGGACAATTTAGGCATTGTAATGTAAACTCTGAGTATAAAAAGTTCTCATATACTAATCCTATGCACTCAGATTTTATTTGATCTTCCTTTTGTTTTATAATTAAATAACTCTTTAGTTTATTTCCCACCTAATAAAGTTTCTGTCTCCATAAATAAAGGGGTAATCACAGAAGATATCCAATATTCACATATATCCTCCACAGGTGCATACCTGGTGATAGATATAACCGACACATGTGAACACACACATATACTATGCCACACACACAAGCAAACACCAACACAGCTGTTGAAGTATGCTACATATTAAGAAGGAATTATTTTCCAGTTGGAATAAAATACTCATTTTCACATATGAGTTATATTTCTGTAAGATGTTGTAAAACAACCAGAAATCAAAAGTCTGACACTGATGAGACATAGCCTCCACACTGAAGACTATTGTCCTTGAAGTCGGCTCGGCAGTGTGTGTGTGTGTGTGTGTGTGTGTGTGTGTGTGTGTGTGTGTTACCAAAAATAGGAAGGTACAATGGAGATTTCTTTAGTTCTCTGTAGTTTGTGTGAACCATTACATTTCAGGGAGGTCATAGAAAGGAACAGTCTTTGATAGAAGTGAAAATTGAAATGAGCTGAAAGGAAACCATTTCATTGATCTAAGGATATCAATAATTCAGAGGTCAAGATCAAAAACTGTCTACTCGCGCTGATCTGTAAATCAAAGTTGTTCTGCACAGCATCCCATTGCTCTTCATCAGCACTTTCACCCATCACCATACAACTTTTATCCTCTTCTTTCCATAATCAAATCTACTGGTATGGGATTTTGCTTGCAGTTTCTAAGAACAACAGCTGCTATAAAACTCTAAATTATTAACTACAATTTAAAAATGCAAAAATTTTCACTTTTCCTCCTACAACTTTCTTCTTCCACATGCCCAAATAACTTATGAGAGGTGAATGGAAAGGGTTAAGATGGACAATGATTTAAAGACACTAAGATGGGTAGCAAGGATCTGATTGTGATAGTTATGAAAGGAGTGATGAGCTCAGCAGATCCAGAGCACCTTAGCAAACAACAGTCCTCATTGTTGGATGCAGTCCACCGATTAAAGGACTTCAAACCTGATGGGAAGGATTTTCCAAGATGCTATCTTCCCTGTCTCTTGCAGATGAATAGAATACGAGCAAAGAAGTTAGTGGTCTGAGTTTTCCTATGACTTACAGATTTAATAAAATAGAGAGAAAACCCATTTATCTATTTTATGGGCCCCAAAGAATGGATGTTCATTGGCTGTACATTACAAAATGAAACATTTTATGATCACTCACCACTTCTGGTTATTTTAATTGCATGTTTCTAATAGAACATTCATTGTGATCATTTTCTGAGATTGCTTTTCCTGGCAGTGTTTGCCTTCTTCAGTGGTAGGAGAAACAACAGCTATTTCTCCACTGCTCCTGATCTAACTGTGTGAAATGTCTCCAGTGGTATTACTGGGAATAGAAATGGGTTTCAGTCCAGCATGACTTATAGTCCACATTAACTTCTCTTTCTCACCCATGATCTTCTATGTCAGAAAGGCAATGACAGTGAAGTGTTAAAGGTAACAAAGAATTCTCACAAAATTTCTTTTATATGTCCTTGTAACATGCTCAGTATCATCGTGTTTTTCATATATCATCAAATTACATGAAACATGTATGCATTTATGAAATTGCCATTCATCCAAAACAAGAATAATCAAGATAACTGTAGAACCTACTCAGCCAAGTAGCTCCAGCATAACAACATTCAAACTTATAAACTCTCAATGGAGCTTGAGATATATTTTAATCCAGTATTGACAGCTGGAATCAAGTTCAAAGATCAAGTAAGTATTATTTTCTGTTTTTAGTTATTGCCAAAGAAAATAATTCCTTCAAAGGAATTTATTGAACTTCTGTCATATGCCCGGAACTGTGCTAGTCACAGCGAATAGAATAGAAACAATAGAAAAAATGCTTCTGCTCTGTTGGGATTTAACCATATGGACAAAACACTCCAGACAACCTACCTACCTCTGTCATCCACTAAATTCCTGTTTGTTCTATGAGAAGTTTATTATACCTAGAAAGGGTGAAAGGCTTGTCAACAAATTCTCTTCTGTATGGTAATAATCAGTCTTGAATAGAAACTAAATGCTATTTATTTGGAGAAATGCATTTATAGACAAGTGTAATTGTTCAATTTTCCCTGTCTGTCTGCTAATGCAAATAAAAGCTTTGAATAATGTATACAAATATTGAGAAGACCAAGATATAGGCAGTCAGTGAATTAGTGACCCAAAGAAAGCTTTAGTGTTATTTGCTATGGTTTCTCTTCCTCACCCTGTCAAACAAGGTTACAACCAGGAAGAACTAACAGTCACATATAAATGTATCCATGCCAAAGCAAAGGGGCAACAAATGCTGAAAAATTCAAGGAATAACGTAGAGATGTATAAAATGTCCTTCAGATTAGAAGGAGGAAACAAATCATTCTCAAATGAAGGAAAATATGAGACTTTGACATTAACAAAGTATCTCTATACAAAATAACTAAAGGCAGTTCTTTTTTAAAGATTCATTTTACTGTTAAGTATAAGCTATGTGTATGTCTAAGTGAGTGGTATGTGTGCCCCTGCATATATGAACACAGGGGGCAGAGGAGGGCATTGAGTCTCCAGAAGATGAATTTACACTGATGGCCCATCCAATATGGAAGCCCAAAACCAATTCCAGTCTCCAACTGCAAAAGCAGCAAGTTTTCTTAGAATTTGAGATATTTCTCCAGTCCCTAAAGAAATTTCATGAACAGAAAGTGTGAAACAGAAAACCTGAGCACACCTGGAGGGACAAAAGAACACCTTAAATGAAAGTGCGCTGAATATGATGTGATAGGCTGTCTTTTCCTCTTGAGTTCCAGAAGAATGTTGAAAGAAAAATTGAGAAATCAAAGCAACGATATAGTTCTATATATACACAGAAAAACCACTCAAAAACACAGAAAAATGGTACTAAAGAATTACAAAAGAAAGTAAAACATCTATCTTGCACTCAGTCAAATAAAATGATGACCCTAACAAATTGTGAGTTTATGTAATTAACATTTAATACTCTGAAGCTAAGGAAATATACACAGGACCGTTTTTTAATCCTATGTGATCCACGGAGTTCATGAATTTTCCAATCACTCCTGCTTCTCATACCAATTATTAGAAATCAACAGTATTGTTTGGTGGTACAACATATATTTTGTATCCTGAAGCCCATAGGTTCAACACCCAACAACTTACCTTGACAATTACAACACAATTATAATTTCTTGGTCCTCAAGACACACGACATCATTAGCTGTCTGAGGAATCTCAATTCAAGCAACAAACACTGTATTTTGCACACCTAGATGAATGAATCAATAAAATACAGATGAAAAAACACCATGTAGTCCATTTTGTCTCACACCTCCTCCTGGGGCCTGTTCTGGAGAGAGATTTTGTATTATTTCTGTATTTTTGTCATACTCAGAGTTTTTTAATTTTTGTTTGTTTGCTTTCGTTTTTTCTTTCTTTTTTCTAGTGAGAGTGAGGGAGAGAATATGAAGTTAGGAGAGATCTGGAAGGAGTTAGAGGAAGGGAAATAATATGGTCAAAAAAACATTTTATAAAGCAATTTTAACTTTTTTAAAAAGAAAGAAAAGAAAAAAATCAAAGATCTCATCAATACTGGCAGAGATGCAAAAAAATGACTTTATAAACAGTAACTGCCTAAGATGTATGGACACTATGAACAATGTCACTGGTCATTAAGAAAACATTCATCCCTATCATCAAGTACTTAAATTCATAAGCATTACCTAATTTTGATTAACACATTTATCTTTATATATGAGTTTATGTAGTAGTTATCATCATAATAACACAGATTTGGAAACAGGACAGATATCCAAAAGGGTAAATGAATAATTAACCTATGGTATATTTATGCTATGAAGTATTACTTGCCATGTAAATTAGGCTGAATGAAATGTTGCATCCACAGTGAATATGCTACATGTTTCCATTAATATAACATGCTTGAAAATACCAGATTATATGAATGGGAATCAATTGGTTATTTCATTAGAGTATAATGAAGTGTATGAAGATGGATGAAAGTGGATACTGTTATAAAAAAGATTAGAAATATATCATTATTGAAGGAAGGCTTACTAAAAGCACTAAACAATTCCTGTAGCTCATCTAGCAATAGTGTGTTCATCTATAGGTGTACTAAGGAAGAGAGTCAACTGGTAAAATAATCTACTTCCATGAATCCTGACTGGTAACCAAGAAGAGAAGAAAACTGGATACTTATGAAATCACATATTACTAGAATATTTTGGAGAGAAGCATGAGATTCTAATGGTCTCTCAGGTCTTCTTAATGACTTGTCAAATCACAAGGCAGAGAATGTACATGCTGGAGAACAAACACCTCAGAGTTATAAGTAAGTGATTGAAGTTACCAGCAGTGCAACTGAGATGGATAAGTGTGGGTCTGAGGGACATAAGGACACTGCATCCTAAAATAACATTTGGTTAAAGCAATATAACCTCAGTCTGATCATGATAAATCACTGAAGAAACAAAAGATAAGAAGCACTCTCTTTCAAATAAGAAAGAGGGACCATATTGTATAGAAATATCAAAGTCATTTTAAAGGTTTGTAGACATGACAGGGCCACTAAACTCAAGATCTCACTGAAGTTATGATTATCAGTGAAATACAAGCACAAGACGTGGCCAGTTTATACATCAACACAGGTGCAGAGAAGACTCGTGAAGTACCCATTTCTGGGAAGACATTTGCTTAGTGATGTAGCTATTGATTAGTAGCTAGGGCTCCAGTAAGTACTCCTGCACTTGTATTTTTCCAATAAACTCTAGTTTTCAAAGGTCACATAAGAATAAAGAGAAAAGAAAAAAAACAAAGATATAAAAAAAAAAAAAACAAAGATATAAAAATAGGAGAAAACTTCTCTGGAAGAAAATGGGGATCAATAGGATAGGCAATGTTATGTACGATGAAAATTTACATTGTATTCATGCATGAAATTGTCGATGAATAAATTGGAAAAACTTTTTTAAAATAATTAGGTGTTCATAGAGGTGTGGATTAATGTCAGTGCCTTCAATTGATTCCATTGGGCCACATGTTTGTTTTTATTTACAATGGGAAAAAGAAAGCATCTTCAACAATGGTGCTTGCATAACTGTATGCCAACACATAGAAAAATGCAAATAGATACATATCTATTGCCATGAACAAAACCCAGGTTTATGTAAATCAAAGACCTCAATATAAATTCAGTTACATTGAACCTGATAGAAGAAAACGTAGAAAATATCTATGAATGCATTGGCACAGGAGACCACTTACTAAATACAATACTAGTAGCAGAGACACTGAGAGCAACAATCAGTAAATGGGACCTCCTAAAACTGTCCTTCTGTAAGAAAAAGGGCATGGTAAATAAGGTAAATAAGACAAAATGGCAGCTTACAGACTGGTGAAAGATCTTCACCAACCCTACATATGACAGAGGGCTGATCTCCAAAATATATAAAGAACTCAAGAAAGTAGTAATCAAATTACCAAATAATCTGATAAAAAAAAATGGGGTATAGATACAAACAGAGAAATCTCAACAGAAGAATCTCAAATGGCTGAAAGACATTTAAGGGATTGCTCAACATCCTCAGTGATCAAGGAAATACAAATCAAAATAACTCCGAGATACCATCTTACACCTGTCAGAATGGCAAAGATAAAAAATATTGATGACAGCTTATGCTGGAAAGGATTTGGAATTAGAGGCACACTCTTCCCTTTGCTGGTGGGAGTACAAACTTTTACAGCCACTATGGAAATCAGTATTGCAGTTTCTCAGAAAATTGGGAACCAAGCTACCTCAAGACCAACCATTACCACCTTTGGTTATATACCCAATGAATGCTCAATCATACCACAAGGACACTTGCTCAACTGTGTTCACAGTAACATTATTTATAATAGCCACAACCTGGAACCAACCTAGATGCCCGTCAACAGAAGAATAAAAAAGAAAATATGGTACATTTACACAATGGAATAAAACATCATAAAATTTGCAGGGAAATGGATGGAACTAGAAAAAATCATCCTGAAGTGAACCAGGACCAGAAAGACAAACATAGTATGTGCTCATTAGATGTGAAGCAAAGGATAACCAGCTTACAATCCACAGCCCCGGAAAAGCTAGGTAACAAGAAGGACACTAGGATGGATGCATAGATAGACCATTGAAGGGGAAATAGATGAAACCTTCTGTATAAAATGGGGGCAGGGATGGGTGGCAAAGGCCAGGGGATGGGGTAAGAACATGAGTGAATGTAATGGTTGGCTTGGGAGGAGGGTAAGAGAGGGAGAGCAATGAAAGAGATATATTGATAGAAGAAACCATTATGGACTTCAGGAGAAACCTGTTGATAGGGAAATTTCCAAGACTCCACAAGATGACACCAGTTAAGACTCCTATCAATAGTGGAGATGGTACCTAAACTGGTCTTCTCCTGTAATCATATTAGTAACTACCACGGTTGGTAATCCACTAATTTATGGACACAGATGCAGAGATCCACAGCCAAGCACCGGGCTGAGTTCTTGGAGTACTTTTGAACTCAGGGAGGAGGCATTGTATGAACAAGGGCAGGAGGGTCAAGGTCATGATGGGGAAATCCACAGAGACAGCTGCCCCGAGCTCATGGGCGCTCATGGACTCTGGACCGACATCTGCATAGGACCAATCTAGGCCCTCTATATGGGGATAACAGTTGTGTGGCTTGGTCTGTTTGTGTAACCTGGGCAATGGGACAAGGATCTGTGCCTTGTGCAAAAGCTGGCTTTTTGGAGCCCGTTCCCTGTGGTGGGATGCTTTGCTCAGCCTTGAAGCGAGGGGGAGTGGCTTGATCCTGCCTCAACTTTATGCATCATGCTTTGTTAACATCCATAGGAGTTCTTGCCCTTTTTCCCTTTTTGAGGAGCGGATGCTGGGGGAGGGCAGGAGGCATTAGGAGGAACTGTGGTTGGTATGTAAAATAAAAACATATTTAAAGTATATAAACAAATAAATTGGAAAACCTCATCCTGGTGAGATGGCTCAGTGATTTATACATTGTCTCAGTTAAGGTTTCTACTGCAGTGATAGATACATAAATAGCCACAACCTTAAGCAACTGGGGAAGGAAGGGCTCTATTTGTTCCACAGGTTATCGTGCATAACTGAGGAAGTGGGGCAAGAGCTCAAGCAAGGGATAGGAGACAGTGACTGAAGAAGAGGTCATAGAGGAACTTTATATAACAGGTTTACCCACATGACTGCCTCATCCTGCTTTCTTTTACCATTCAGTACTACTTCCCTAAGAGTGGCATCATCCAGAGTAGACTGGCCTCTCCTATGTCAATAGCTAATTAAGAAAATGACCTAAAGTGGTTGTCAAAAGGTCTATCACTCAAACACATTTTCATAATTGTGGTCCCCTCTTCTTATATAAATGTAGCTTGTGTAAAGTTGTCAAAACGACCAAAAGAAAGAAAGAGAGAGAGAGAGAGAGAGAGAGAGAGAGAGAGAGAGAAAGAAAGAAAGAAAGAAAGAAAGAAAGAAAGAAAGAAGTTAAGCATACATTCAAAACCAAGCTTGTCCACCTGAGTTTGCTCCAGGTGAACACATAGTGAAAGTAAAAGTCGAGACCCAAATTTTACAAATTGTCTTCTGACTGCTGTAGTCCCCTCTCCCACTAAAAATAAATAATAATAAGCCAATGTAATTTTTATACCTTTAAAGGTAATACATGAAAATATAATAAAAATTTAAAGGCTTTATAAATATGTGGGGATAAAGGAATCTAAAGAGATAAGGTGAAAAAGTGTAATACCTGGTTTTGTTCTGTTTTTGTCTCTTGTGAGGGTGGTATCTATGAAAGACACACAAGTGTGAAGCAGCAAATTTGGAATTTGCATTGTAGGTTACAATGGTATTATTCATGTAAATCTGTAAAGTTAATAGAAAATTGTGATGTAATATTTTAATATTAGAGCATCTCCCTTTCCTAAGAAATTCATGATGATGCAATTAGGATAATAGAGTCACAACTATATCTCTAATTTCACTGAAATACTTTTAAACATCCACTTGCATGTCTATATGTACAGAAGACCAAAATATATACATTTGTACACACATATACAAGACTGAGAGAGAAAAGACCTTCAAGTAGAGATGATAAACTATTAGCAAGGTAAATTTGGATACACTGTATATGATTTTTCTCCTGCCTATTTTTGTTAATGCAATTTTATAAATTTGAAACCATTTAGAAAAAAGAAAACAGTCCAAAACAAAGAAATCTAAACCTAAAGACCAGCTATTGTTGTTTCTAGTATGCTTCCAGTAGCAGAGACAGAACACATCTTAGGAGGCTTCAGCTCAGAGTCCAGATGTGTCGTAGAGTCTGTCTGTGTCTCAAATCAGTTTTCCCAGTGTTATTTTCCTTAATTCAGAGTCTCTCTTGTAATATTTACAATAGTAAACATGATGCTTACAGCTACAGATTTTAACAAAGAGATTGATTAAATTTCCCCAGTAATCCCAGCAAACAAAAAACCTATTCTGTAGCATATAACTGTTTCTGCTTGGATTTAACACCTCTGTTTTTTATCACCCTATGTTCTATTCAACAAAGCCTGGTCATCCATCTAGCTAGAAAGACAAAGATTGGGATGGACTAATAGTAGACAATCACCCCAGTGCTCTTCTACCCTGTTCCACAATGGTGCTTTGCATCTCAACACCTCTCTACAACAAGTGGCTTTTGTTGAATCAGAAGAAGAGCCTTTGTATGATAATGCTATGAACACCTAGAATTTGAGATGTACTTACAAGGTCACCACAGTGAACCCGGGAGCCTAGAGCTGCAAGGGTTAGAGCAAGCTAAGCCCAGAAGAAAGGAGCCCAGTAATGTCATGGGTGATGTACTTGAATAGTTCCTTTTTATAATGTTCATGAATCTAAAAGCAGTCTGACACCTTTCCTCTCAAATTGGAGATCCACAAAACCAACTTTTCTACATGAGACCTGCTGATGGTTTGTTTCAGTTGAAGTTTGCATTGATTCTACTGTACACCTGTATTGCATTTGGCAAAAAGTGAATTCATATTATATGAATATTTAATGAACATTTAGAATATATTCACAATATCAGATACTTCCTAATGAATATGCAGAGACTGTCAGAGAAAAAATGATGTGGGATTCCCCTCTGTATGCTGTGAATATCATTGGATCATAAAGAAACTCTATTGACCCATGATAGGGCAGAACGTAGGTAGGTGGGAAAATTAAACTTAATGCTGGGAGAAAGGAGGCAGAGTCAGGGAGAAGCCATGTAGCCCCACCGGGGCTGGATGAAACTTTACTTTGCAAGCCACTGCCACATGGCTATACAGAAATTACTAGAAATGGGTTAAATTAATAGCTAAGAGTTATCCAGTGAGAAGCTAGAGCTAATGGGCCAAGCAGTGTTTTAAATAATATAGTTTCTGTGTGGTTATTTTGGTTTTGGGTGGCTGGAAACAAATCAGCGACCCCCTTCCTCCAACAAATTGCTGCACCAATGTGGTGGACTAAATCCAATATATATAACCTGAGAAAGCTTGGAAAGGAATCCTAGACACAAAATAACAGTGTTAAGTATGGCTTCTTAGTCGCCAGCATTTTGCTGGTGGCATGCTGCAGCTCCTTTAATAGAGGTTTTCCTGATTTAGCAGTAGCAGGAAAAAAGCAGCAGTTTTGAAATGCTGGCTTTCTGGGCTGTGGTGCCAGTGTGAACTCTGACTCTTTCTGCAGGTTCAGCGACAGAGTATTTGAGTGGGGTCTGTGAACAGACTGCTACAACTTGCTTAATGGCAACATAGACTGACTGAATGTGTGCCTAAAAATGGGGCTATGAGCTTGGCTTTCAGCTCTCAGAGGCAGCAAACAGCTCCAACACGCTGGACTGGGCAGGGCATGGGCAGGGCAAATAGGAAGTGCTGTATTTCCCTTAATAATGCAGCTGCTTATGTTCATGAGAAGGGCTTAGCATTTTAAGAAGTGTTCCTGGATAGTAAAGATTTACAGCTACACAATAGGACAAATTCAGACATAAAAGACCTCAGAATGGGTAACAGCATTAGATAAATGTACATAGGCTTGGAAGAGAGAAGAAAATGAGTATAGAGAGTTATAAAAAGAAGTAAATGTTTTTTTAAGAGGTAAAGTCTTTAAAGAGACAGAGTACATATAGTCATAGATTAAAAGAAATAAAGAAAGAATAAGATATAAAGATGGAATATACACAGAGAATCTGGATTTTGTATATTATAGTGTTTTCTTTGAATTTTTTGACTGCAGAGAGACATTTGATTCTGGGGATTGCTAAACTAAACCAATATATATACTTAATAGGTATCTTGTCTTCAAAATTTGTGTCTAAGAATATGTTGCTTTGGAAAAGAGGTTCTTCTTTTGTTTCCACAAAGGATGAGAACCTGTGGATTGCTTCCAGACTAATATTGTTTGATGAACCAAAACCCCCTGAAAGGTCATCTCGAACACCCCCAAAAATTACTTCACTCAACTGGTGACTGAGATGAACCTAGCACACAGGATACACCATGAAAAAAACTGATTAACAGTGCCCCCCCCCAATCAGCAGGATGTATTCTAAACTATGCAAATATTCCCAAATTTTGTTTATAAATATTTATTTAAATTTAAAGGGAAATATGGTATAGAGATTTACATTGGCATGGATCTTGGTTTATTGATACAAACTTAAGGTCAATTTTGTTATACTGTATATATATTTCTGCTCTTAACTAAGGTGTTGTGCTTGTCCAGCTCATTTAAAAATGTAATATATAATAAAGAAATATAGGTTAATATATAGTCATCTATAATATTCAAACTTGTACTGTTGTTAGCTCATTTGTCTAAATGTACAGAGATACATTTTAGATGGATAGGCATTCTTCAAACCTTTCAAAGACTACAGAATATAGCATTTAAAATGTTTAAGAATTTAGGACTTTTAATGAATGACATGAGACACATTTGCTCCTGGCAACACCAATTACTTCGAGAGGACTTAAGAAATATTATATCCTTCTGGAATCTTTAATGAAGCTGAAAAATTTATAGTTTTAATTATACTTTTCTTATTTATAATAAAATATAAAGTAAATATGAATATTGTAACTATAATTCTTGCTTGATTATTGTTTTGTTGTATGTAATTTTAATATGCTACAGTTAAAACCTTCCTTTTTATTTAAAGAAAAAAATGGAGGTGATGTAAGATTCCCCTCTGTATGCTGTGAATATCATTGGTTAATAAAGAAACTGTCTTGAGTCTGTGATAGAGCAGAACTTAGGTAGGTGGGAAAAACTAAAGTAAATCCTAGAAGAAAGGAAACAGAGTCAGGGAGAAGCTATGTAGTCCTTCTAGAGCCAGATGGAATTTTACTTTGTAAGCTACTGCCACATGGCTATACACAGATTACTAGAAATGGGTTAAATTAATAGGTAAGAGTTAGCCAATAAGAATCTAGAGCTAATGGGCCAAGCAGTAGTTTGAACAATATAGTTTCTGTGTGGTCATTTTGGTTCTAGGCAGCCGGATGAACACGAGGCCTTCTACAACAGAAAAGTTGAAGCTGATAGGAGATGGAACATTCATTGAGGAACCAAAAAGTGATTATATATTGCTTTCTGTGAAGCTTATATTCATCCCATTTTTACTAGTGTGTAAGTTGATATTTTTTTTCTGAAATAGTATTGCCAAAGAAAAACAATTAAACAAAACTCTCAGAGGTCATCCGCTATTTTCTAGCAATAAGTCAAACAAATTTTTGAAGGAGAAATCAGAAAAAAAAAAAACTTAAGCAAAACCAAAACCACCATTGCTAAATGGTAAGGTAATATCACTTAAAGATTAACCTATATCCAAATTTCATTAGCATATTACAAATACTAGTTTCTTAATTTAACTGTCCAAATGTAAGAAAGTATTTAGACTATTATACATAGAATAAAAGACTCAAAATTATTCTCAGCTCTAAAAATCTCTTTTTTATCTTAACCATTTTAGATGAAATGAGGCAGAATGCAAGTAATTAAAAGATCAAAAAGAAATGAAGCAAAGAAAAAAGAAAAAAAAAACAATGAAAGCAAAAAGAAATACACTTAAAACATGAAAACAACTTCTCTTAATTCCTAAATGGAAACACAATTATTTTCCCATTTGCAATGATAAAACTAACATATATACTCACTCTTTCAGGCAAGTCCTGGAACAAAAATCAGGCATTTTTTATGGACTGTGAAAGTTTTGCAAAATGATGAAGCTTTGTTATTTGTTTTAGTTCTACATGTCTCATACCCTGACCTATGTTCCTCAGCTACCCCTTTCTAAATCTCTGAAAGACTTCTGGAACATTCTTACTAATTAGTAGCTCCAAATAATAATGGTGATAAAAACCTCTATAAGCTATGATCAGGGGGAGATGGAATGGAGGTTCTTCTGGAATTGGTTAACTTCAATTTAAAAAAAATACTCATTTTATCAGAGTGGACTATTCATTTTATCAGAGCTTCATGTTATAAATCCCCTTTGGACCAAAGAGTCTTTTCACTCAAAAAAATACTAGGATTCTTTGATTCAGAAACAGGAGTCCCAGGAGTCCTGTTTATAACATTGATGTTATATATATTGATGTAATCCTATGATGTTATATATATATTGATGTAATCCTATGATGATTGATGATTTCATTGGGGTAGTGTAACAAAGTAAACCTGATCACGTCTACAACCTCAACAGTGGTGATCCCCTTAGCTAAATGAGGAGATTTTGGAACTAGGACTGGAGAAGACAGACACCTGAATGTTAATGAGCAACAGTAGGAAAACAGGGACGATACCAAGATACTATCTTGAATTCGTTCTATATGTCCTCAGAGAAAGACTAAGCATAAGTATGAGCAAGTGAGGAGCTGCATAGACTGAACTGCATGCTCAAAACACATGGGGAGTCTTCACTTCAGAAAATCTCTAGGGTTGTAAGTTGAAGTTATATGAACTCAAGGGTGACTATGTCTTCTCCAGACCCGTAAATCTTGTTTTCCTTTAGACTGCTTTCATTTCATATTCATGTTTTCTTTCAATAAAGGGAAGCTTCATTTAAGCTCATAGTTTCGCAGGGATCCGAGATTTTTAATTTTTAAAAAACAGCTTAACAGTATCATGTTTGGATATAAATACTATGGTTCAACTTGCATGAGTCTGATGGAGGTGGGTCTTGTATCTTATCTGTTGCTTTCATTGGTTAACTAATAAAGAAAACTGCTTGACCTGATAAGACAGAAAATTAGGTAGGCAGAGTAGACAGAACAGAATGCTGGGAGAAAGAAGCTGAGTCAGGCAGTCGCCATGATTCTCCCACTCCAGAGAGATGCAGGTTAAGATCTTCCCTGGTAAGCCACCTCGTGGGCTACCCAGATTATTAGAAATTAGATTATCAATATGTAAGAGCTAGCCAATAAGAGGCTGGAACTAATGGGCCAGGCAGTGTTCAAAAGAATACAGTTTCAGTGTAATTATTTCAGGTAAAGCTAGCTGGGTGGTGGGAAGCAGCCTACCGCTCATATTACAACATGAGTCTTAAAAATACCTTAAAATAAAGCTAATCAAAGAAATGAATGGTCTTTACAATAAATATACTTTAAAGTTAAAAATAGGGAAACTAAGGAATACACCAGAAGTTGGACAGTACTGTGATGCTTGCTCATAGACTGGAAAGTAGTCAAATGAAAATGACTATTGGGGCTGGAGATATCTGAGTAGCTTCTGTGTCAACTAGGTCCATGGTTGGTGTAAGAGGTCCTTCTGTCTATGTGTTGCTTTCATTGGTTAATAAGGGAATTGCCTTGGCCTGTTGATAGGACAGAACTTAGGTAGGCAGGGAAGACAGAACTGAATGCTGGAAAGAAGAAGGGTGAATCTGGGGGGACACCATGAAGCCACCAGAGACAGACATGCTGAATCTTTCCCAGTAAGCCACTGCCACGTGGAGATATGCAGATTAATAGAAATGGGTCAAATTAATATAAGAGTTAGCCAATAAGAAACTAGAGCTAATGGGCCAGACAGTGATTTAATTAATACAGTTTCTGTGTGGTTATTTTGGGGCTAAACTAGCTGGACAGCTGGGATAAACAAGCAGGCCCTGCTCCTACACATGGTGACATCAGGGCTTGGGCTGCAGCTGAGGACCATGTATGGGTTCATGACCCTACTGCAGCCAGGGTGAGTGTTGGTGTCTGTGGTTTCTGTTATCACTGGAGGTCATGCCAGTTCTTGGAGTTGTGGCCACTACCTGGGGCAGTGTTGGTGTCTGAGGGCCATGATGCAAGTGGGGTCATGTCTTTTTCAGAAGTCTGTGCTATCACCTGGGGCCATGATGACATTTAGGAATAAGCTCTTGCTGAGGGCCATGTCTAGGTTGAAGGCACTATAGCACCCAGGATCTGAGTTGATGTCTGGGTCTCCTGTTACCACCAAGGGCAATTGCATTTACCCAGGGTCTGGTCAGTCATCTGAAACCCTATTGATGCCCAAGGGTCATGCTGCCACCAGGGCCATACTGACCTGGGTAACTGGTATTGCCTACAGGGCTATGGTGACATCTAGGTCTGTGTTACTACAGGAATACATGGGAATATTGAAATCTGAGGGCTATGCTGGCCTGGCCAGCCCTTCCCTGGCCCTGAGAGAGCTGGTCTTGACCATCGCTTGATACTGAAGCAGAAGAGCTGGCTTTGGCCCTCATAAAAGCTGGGCCCCTCACTACAGAGAGATGGTCCTAGCCCTCACCATCGGCCTGTGAAAGTTGACCATGATGGCATGGGCATAGTAGAACTGGTTATACCTTTCATCTGGGAAGAGCAGTACCAGAAGCTTGGAATAACCAAATCACTTACTATAGCTGCTCTATGACTTAGGCAATTGCAGGATATCTCAGAGGGGTTTGGATGAGTGTCATATGAGAATCAGGTGGCAACTAGTGTTTATATTTTAACCCACCAGAGGCATAGTTTCTGATGGAGAATTAATCCCATCCAGACAAGGTCTGCAGAACCACAGACTCTGAAAACTGTTACTCAATTTTGCTGAAGCTACTTGGTATATTCCCAATCCCTGCATTGTGGTGTGCAATCTCATTTGATGTGCTTATGAAATCTCATGATTGCATTTCAATCTTATAGGCACATGGATCTGTAGGTGGTCAGGTAGATGACTTTTCATTTAGCTATGTAATTTTGATATATAGAATATCTACTGGGGCATGCTTCATAACTGGATCTATTTGTCCCAGAAGGACTGTGGACATTTAAAAGCCTGGTTTTGTGCCTAATGAGTGACTTACCTCACTCTGAGAGACCTCCAATGAGAGAATTTATCCACATGGACAGAAACTTTGCTTTCCACAGCCATATCTTTGTTCTGTTCCCTGAGATACATTAGAAGCAACTAATCTTCCATTTAGCAGGACTTGCAGTCAAGAAAGGACTCTTTCATAAGGATCACATTTGGGACCTTCAAAAATAAAGGAACTTCCAAGCTCAAAGAATTGCCTTAGTTTTATGTGTGTATATAAATTGGAATCTTTACAGAACAAGAGAACAGAACAACAAAAGAAGAATAAGTAAACTGATGCAGAAAAGTATGTAATGAAGAGTTTATTTTGCCCTCAGATCTTCTTAAGATGTTTGCTATGAGCCTTCTTCTGAACCATGAGGAGATGATGAAGCTGGCACTCAAAGATTCCTGATAGGTGAGGGTCCAGTATTAGTGTGCCAGATCTCAGAGGCATTGAACCAGGCAAATACTACTCATTGAAATGAACAATTGTGGGTGGAGCTGATTGGAAAAAAATGTTATATTTCATGGCACACCACATCTCCCAATGCTAGTAGGACAAATGAAAAGATGTTTGAAAGTCAGAAAAGTCTGAGGAGTGAGATGCTATTTTTATTTGGTTAGTTTTTAGACAATTTTGTGGAGTTTTCTTTTGGAGGGATAATTCAGAGTGAGAGGCTGACATGGAGAGAAAGGGAGGTGAGCAAGAATGGAGAGAATGATGTGAAATTTCAAGATAATCAATAAATAATTGTTATTAAAAAAGAATAAAAAATTACTAACCCGCCAAGAGTAACCTACAGATTTAATGTAATGCAAATAAAATCCCCAAGCTATTATTAATAGAAATAGCAAACAGAAATAAAAAAACTTTAAAGTATAGACATAAGCACAAAAGGCCTGATAATGTGAAGGCAAATCTGAGCAAATAGAATAACACTGAAGCCTATGACAAACATGACTTCAAATTACACTACAGGGTCAAATTACTAAAAATAGCATGTTTCAGTCATATAAATGTGCATGTAGATAAATGAAATGCAATAAAAGTCCCAGAGAGAAAGATATACAACTATAGTTATGTATTGTTGTGACAAATATACCAAAAATGCACAAAAGAGAAAAGGCAGGATTTTCATCAAATGGTACTGGAAAACTGGGCATATATATTCAAAAGAGTAAAACCAGATCAATACCTCTCATCCTATACTAATATCAACTCCAAACAGATGAAGGATCTCAAATAAAGGCCCAAAACTCTGAAACTGGTGGCGAAAAATAAAAATAGGGCACACACACAAGCCATAGATATTGGTAAGGACTTTTTGACCAGCACTTTTGGAACTCAAGAAATAGGACCAATTATTGACAAATGATCTTAAACCAAACTACAAAATGAAACTAGAGAGTTTCTAGACAAAGCTAAATAAGAAGGCGAACCCAAAGAAAAACATATAGTTATCCTCCTGGCTATGGGAAGTAGACAAAATTGCCAGGCAAAAAATTGGGATCTTGGGGGGTGGGGTGGGATGGGGGTAAGGGGAGATGGGGAGAGAAGAGTGAGAAGGGGAGGATGGGGGGGAACTTAGGGAACCAGGATGATTGGGATAAAGGAAGGTTGGATAGGGGAGCAGAGAAGCACATATTAGTTAAGGGAGCCAACTTAGGGTTGGCAAAAGACTTGAACCTAGAATGGCTCCCAGGTGCCCAAGGCGATGTCCCCAGTTAGTTCCTTGGGCAGCTGAGGATAGGGAACCTGGGGTGACCCTGTCCTATAGCCATACTGATGAATATCTTGAATATCACCATGGAACCTTCATCTGGCAATGGATGGAGATGGAGGCGGAGACCCACACTGGAGCACCAGACTGAGCTCCCAAGGTCCCAATGAGGAGCCAAATGAGGGAGAACATGGGCAAGGAAGTCAGGACCACGAGGGGTGCACCCACCCACTGAGACAGTGGGGCTGATCTATTGGGAGCTCACCAAGGCCAGCTGGACTGTGACTGAAAAAGCATGGGATAAAACCGGACTCTCTGAACATGGTGAACAATGAGGGCTGATGAGAAGCCAAGGACAATGGCACGGGGTTTTGATCCTACTTCATGTTCTGGCTTTGTGGGAGCCTAGCCAGTTTGGATGTTCACCTTCCTGGACATGGACGGAGGCGGGAGGACCTTGGACTTTCCCCAGGGCAGGGAACCCTGACTGCTCTTTGGACTGGAGAGGGAGGGGGAGAGGAGTGGGGGGAGTAGGAGATGGGCGGGAGGAAGGGGAGGGAGGTGGGAGGCTGGGAGGAGGCAGAAACTTTTTTTTTCTCAATAAAAAGTTAAAAAAAAAGAGTTTCTAGACAGCAAAGAAAAGACACATGGGCAAAGAAGCAGACTATAGGAAGGGAGAAAACTTTTGCCAGATATATCACAGGGAATTAATGTCTACAATATGCACCTATGTTCTTCATATGACAAAGTTTTGATTTTTATGAAGAATTTAAGTATGTACAAACTAACACTTTTCTAATGCCATGGCTGTTGATTTCTGATTTTCAGATTAAATGCTCCCCAGTGATACATCTATTTCTGCACATTTGTTCTATACTGACATCTCAATGTATATGTCTAAAATAGAGTGTTTGCTTACTAATCCAATCCTAGGTCATTCTAAAAATTGAGCCAAACCAAAAAAAAAAAAAAAAAAAAAAACAACAACAACAAAAAAAAAAACTTCAACAACATTGCCAGAAATCTAGAAAATATTCCTTGCTTTATTTTTCTTATACCATCCCCTTGCTGGTTATATTTGGAATTCATTTGTGTTACTTTATCTTTCTTTGCATCACCTGAGGTCAACCGTTATCTATCTTGGACACCCTGGTGTCTTCTTTATTGCTTTCCATTTTTCTTCTTGTCATTAGACCCCATCATATCTCCTGGAGTATTCATAGCCATGTTTACATGGATAAGGACTGAGGCAGGATGGGAGCAGGATTTCAAGGGCAGAAAGAAGGAAGGAAAAGATGCTACATATTTTAAAATTTGGTCAAAAGTTTTGCCAGTTGAAATTAAGGACTTCAGCATAGTTGGCAATATTGCCAGTGAAAGTTGTCGAGAAATGGGCAATATATCCTTTAATGATTTTAAAATCTAAATAAATCAGGTGTGGGGAAGAAATGGCATTTGCTATTTTTCCAAGTAGACACAAGTCCAGTCTCCAACACCCATGTAGAGTGGTTCACAACTGCCTATAATTCCAGACCATGTGGATCTGATGTCCCCTTCTGTTGTCTACAGGCAATTGCACTTGTGCACATTTCTACACTCTGAAATAGATATCCACCATAAAAGAAACAAATAATCAAAAACCAAACAAACAAACAAACTAGGTAAGGATCTGAATACTTGTAACATAAGTAGGGTCTTGCTCCTTCCCTGAAACTAGTAAACAAGAGGATCAATTTTATTTAGTGGATATTCCAGACTTTCTATATCTCTGTGATCTAAAGATTGTAATTGTGTCACAAAGACTTCAGGAACCACAGTGTGATTCATTTAAATTTCTATGCAATATTTTTTCTTACCCTTTTTTTAATTAAAAATTTCTGCCTCCTCCCCACCTCCCTTTTTCCTCCCCCTCCCCCACTCCCCATGCCCCACTCCCCTTCTTCTCCCTCTTCAGTCCAAAGAGCAGTCACCTTTCTATGCAATATTTTTAAATTTCTAACTTCACGTAAGCTGGAATTTTCCTTCATTTTCCAAAACACGGAAAGTATTTTTTTGTACTTTAGTTCCTTGATATTTCATGTCTCCCTCCAAAAGTCCTATTCTGCAGAAATTTTTGGTTCTGTATTTTAGTATTTAATATTCACACAAACACAGTGCCTGCCTCTATTCTCATTCCTTTTCTATTCCCTTCACTTTCCTCAACTTTATATTTTCTCCCCTTTCTCTTTTTTTCTCTTACAACACATGAGGAGTCCATTTACTGCTGCACGCATGTGTATAGACGTGTAATGGAATGTGAAAAATCTTTCAGGGAATCTATCCTTAAAGAAAACTTACTCTTGCCTTCCAGCAGTCATTGATTGCCAATAGACAGAGCTAGGACTTCATGAGCTTCTCCTCATGCGTGATGTAATTTGGCTGACTTTGTTGTTAAAAATCCATAGGAGAGATGGCTCAGTGGTTAAGAGCATTGCCTGCTTTTCCAAAGGTCCTGAGTTCAATTCCCAGCAACCACATGGTGGCTCACAACCATCTGTAATGGGGTCTGGTGCCCTCTTCTGGCCTACAGGCACATAGACAGAATATTGTATACATAATAAGTAAATAAATAAATATAAAAAAATCCATATGCCCCTACCTGGGAATGTGTGAATACCATCAAGGCTGGACCCTGACACTTTGCCTTACACAATTCTGTGCATTCAGTTACCTTTGTGAGTTGATTTTCTTTATCGGATTTTCCATCATTTAGATGTAAGTTTTGTGACTATTCCCCTCTACAGTCCCTGGCCATGGAACATTCCAGTGCTCACTCTGAACCAAATGTTCTGGTTTATTTATTTCATGATTGGTGTATGAGGATCTTCTTTCTATGTGTTGCTCTCATTGGTTGAATAAAGAAAACTGCCTTGGCATTTTGATAGGGCAGCCCTTAGATGGGCATGGTAGAATGAACAGAATTCTGGGAAGAGGAAGGCAGCGTGGCAGACTCCATGGCTCTCCTCTCTGAGACAGATGCTGGTTAGACTCATGCCGGTAAGCCACAGTCAAGTGGCAATACACATTAATGGAGAGTTAAATGGGTTAAACTAATATGTGAGAGTTAGCCAATGAGAGGCTGGAGATAATGGGCCAGGCAGTGTTTAAATAAATACAGTCTCTGTGTTGTTATTTTGGGTGTAAGCTAGCTGGGTGACCGGGAGCAGGGCGGGATGCAGCCCGCTCCTCTTACAACACATGATTCATAACTATTCCACTATTTACATAGATCATCAATTTTTATCTCATACTTTGCATGTACTTCTCTGAATAAAAAATATTGTCTGGTCTGCTCTGTCTTGTGCTCCTGGGATTTTAGCCATAAATATCTTTTTACTAAATAATTGTTGAGTGAATAAAGTAAAGTTAAGAATTACCCAGCATATATCAGAAGCCACCATAAATTATCTCCAACTACCAGGGGTATTACACGATGACTTTCTTCTCAGTTCACGTGACAGTTTGATTTAGGTCAGCAAGCAACTGTTGCTTTCAACATATGTTTACAAAATTTATTTTGATAGTTGATGGATGAGAAAGAAGAGACAGAACATTGTGTGTGTATATAACTTTGTCTTGAATTCTCTAAGAATAAATGTCTCCTATCTCTTACGATCATAATCTAATTTCTGAGACTAGCTACACAGCTCTATCTGAGGGACATGGCAACATCACTCAGCCCTCTGTCTGGCAAGTGCTGGGATTACCAAGTGTTCAGCCCTTCTGCTCCATAAAGCTGCTGCTTATGTTGAACACATTGTACCACTCTTATGTGCTTTGTTATTATATTAGAGAGCTATATTTTGTACTTAGTTTACCATTGGACACAAAAATGATTAATGACAATGATGTAAACATAATAGTTTATGTTGACTGATGAATAACAATGAACATACAAACACACACTGACTCCAGGTATGCTGCTGGCAACAAAGATTTCTGGAATAATCAGTTAACCAAGAACAAGTTTCTTTCTCAAGTGAATCTGCCTAGTAATATATCTGAAGAAATATGTATGGCTGCCTGCATTATTTCCCATTATCAAGTTCTCATGATATCATTACATTTCAAAAGATTAGTAGATTTTTTTTAGGTGAATCATGTTTTTAAGTTCTATAGTCTGGGGAACTAGCATCATGCCTCTAAACTTAATTCAGATCTAGAATACATAAACCTTTTGTTTTTGAATAAACAGCAAAAGATCATATATTCACATTGTGGTAATTATTTGCATGAAAAATAGAGAAGCTTGCAATAAATTGTCTTAGAAATAAAACAAATGAAAATGAAAGTTCTGTAAAACAAAACTGTAAGTTCTATAGACTGAAATATTATTATTTTATATGGTCTAATGTATAAAAACATTTTCAAGGAGTATTGGTTATATTTTAAATAAATCTGATGAAAATGCCAAGTGATCAGTTCACCTGTGCTGTTAAAATTTATTCCAAGGTTCAGACTAAGCAACAGCTACCCCTTACTCCTCAGAACCCAATAACAAAGTTGCAGTGCTGGCAAAGTTCACTAATGGAAACCAGTGAACTTCATGGACTTAATATGAGGTCACATACATGGTTGTGGTCACTCCTCCCTCAACCAGCTGCACCTTAGAAGCTATACCCAATATGGGTGACACCTTTCCCTAGCCATATTGAGCTCCCCTTTAGACACCCCTGAACTCTAAATGCTCAAGCCCCACCCACCACAGGTCATGTGCAGAGTAGGTCAGGTTTAGTTGGATACTCAGGGATGTGTCATATGACCTTCTCTCCTCCTTTATGTCTGTATGTAAACTGTGCACAAGTTCTGCTGGGATGATCTTTTGCAAACATTATATCTGAATTCCCCAATATGGCCACTCCTTGACTCAAAGACCAGATAGTCTGTTACACTTACAATTAGTAATGTACATGAGTTTCATGTTCCTCTTGAACCAAGAAGTATTCCAGGCCCTAAGTTCGACTGTTCTCTAAAATCAGAGGGGTGCCTGTCCATTACAATATTAGCAGCATTTCCCACAAAAGAACACAGTAGTGGTGCTTCTACGAACGGTCTCAACCTTTTAATGATAATTCTGTCTTGCTGGCTTCATGTAACAACTGGCATCATAAATATGAAGGTACCAGAATAAAGCCAATAAAATGTAATTCTCACGTTCATAATTTAAATTCTATGTATTTTCACCACAATAATGATGAGTGTCTCATGCAAGGCTATTTATTGGAAAAACAAGGTAAGTAAGTTTACACAGGAGCCTTTTAAAATCTTGCAATGTGAGGAAGGTCCAAGGCCTTTCTTACTATATCTAGGCTGAGTAAGGTATCTATCTAAAGAGAATAGGTTCCAAAAAAGCCAGTACAAGGAGTAGGGATAAGTCACTGACAGTGTCCCCACAGTCCGCCCCAACCATAAAACGGTCACATTCAGAGGATCTACTTTGATCCTATGCTGTTTCCTTCACTGTCTGCCTGGGGTTGGTGAGCTCTCATTAAGTCAGGTAACTGTTTTAGTGGGTGCCCCGTCATGGTCTTGACCTCATTGCTCATAGTCTCACTCCTCCCACTCTGCAATTGGACTTTGGAAACTCAGTCCAGTATTCTGATGCAGGTCTCTGCCCCTGTTTCCATAAGTTGCTGGATGAAGTTTCTATGGTGATGCTTAAGTTATTCATCAGTGTGACTACAGGGCAAGGCCACTTCGGGTACCCTCTCCTCTATTGCTTGGGGTCTTAGCTAGGGTCATTGTTGTGAATTCTTGGGAGTTTCTCTACTGTCAAGTTTCTTATAATGTGCCTTATCCTCTCTGAGGAGGGATGGAGGATAGAGGGTGGAGTGGGGGGTTAGGTGGAGGGAAGGCTTGTGGGGAGGGAGTGGTAACTGGGATTGGTATGTAAAATGAAAAAAATAGGTTGTTTTCTTTTTAAAATAAATTTTAAAAATCTTGTATTTGTATTCGTTTCTCATGTGCTATATCAATTACCTTTTTTGCTATATTGGTTTTTACTTCTTCATTGCAGGTGAATTCACTAGTGATTTTTTTTATGGTTATGTCCAGATTATGTAAGAAATGCCATTCTAAATTTTAAAAAGCCATTTATTTAATTTGTTTTATGTGAATGTGTTAACTTTGCGCCATTTGTGCACCCTTTATGTATACAGCATTTACTGAAGTCAGAAGAGGTGTGGTACTCACTGGACTGCAGTTATAGGCAATTGTGAGGGTCCATGAAGGTGCTGACAGCTGAACTGTGTCCTCTGTAAGGAGTCAGTAGTGCACTCAAGAGCTACACTATCCCTCCAGCCGGACAATCTAACTGTTCTGTATCACTGTTCCTACTTGGTTTGATGTTTCTTTTTCATTAACATTTAATACATTTTTGGGGGGGGGTTACAAGGATTCCTCACAGTGACCTGGCTTTACACCATCCTAAAACATTGAACATTTTTCTCCATGGGTGCCATTCTTCTATAATTGCCAGTGAGTGTCTATGTAAACTTCTTATGCAGTGTTGATGAATAGTAGGACTCATCTGAAGTTAAAGGGTCTTCCTGTGACCTCAATATAATGTGGGATTGTTTCTTTGTTTATTTTCTGTTTCCTGCCTTCTCTCTCTCTCTCTCTTTCTCTCTCTCTTTCACTCTTTCTCTGTGTCTGTTTTTCTGTCTGTCTCTCTCCACTGACTTTTTTTAAGACTAAAGTTTGTAATTCAACTGAAACTTGAATTTACTCTGTTTCTAATGTTACATTAATAAATTAAGTCCTGTTGAAGAAATTTCTCTGCCAGTGCAAGATTAGTAAAATTTTCTTCCATGCTTCATGCAAAATGTTCTGCTTTTAGCTCTTAAACTCACACATATAATCCGTTCAGTTAGATATTGTAGCTGCGTGTTATAGTGTAAGATTTTTCATGTATTTGTACAAGTAACTCGCTACAAAGCAGTAAGCCTGGTTTGAATTGAATTCTATTGAATTCCATGAATGCTTTGTGGAAAAATTAAAGGAAATTTATGTGATCACTTTTAAAGACTGGAGGAAGGAATATTTTATTTTTTATTTATTTTTTTTTAATTAATTTATTTATTAAAGATTTCTGCCTCCTCCCCGCCACCGCCTCCCCTTTCCCTCCTCCTTCCCCGATCAAGTCCCCCTCCCTCATCAGCTCGAAGAGCAATCAGGGTTCCCTGAGCTGTGGGAAGTCCAAGGACCACCCACCTCCATTCAGGTCTAGTAAGGTGAGCATCCAAAATGCCTAGGCACCCCCAAAGCCAGTACGTCAGTAGGATCAAAAACCCATTGCCATTGTTCTTGAGTTCTCAGTAGTCCTCATTGTCCACTATATTCAGCAAGTCCGGTTTTATCCCATGCTTTTTCAGAACCGGGGCAGCTGGCCTTGGTGAGTTTCCGATAGAACATCCGATGAAAGGAGAAAGAGACAGAGACCCACATTGGAGCACTGGACTGAAATCTCAAGGTCCAAATCAGGAACAGAAGGAGAGAGAGCACGAGCAAGGAACTCAGGACCACGAGGGGTGCACCCACACAAGGAAGGAATATTTTAACACCCATGTTATAAGATTTGCACAGCCCCAATGCCAAACTTAAAAACAGACATTGCAAGAAAAAAAAGATCCAAGTTATTATTAATGTTGGGACAGAATTATTTAACATAATATTAACAAATTAAATTTAACTTTGTTCAAAAAATCTTATGTGATTTTGAAACATGGTTCATAGAAGGCCAATAATATGAAAAATTGTGTAAAACACTGAAATTGAAGAAAAACTGTCTACAAAATCAGCAAGTCACAGAAGCAATAATACAATTAAATATCTAATTATGACTTTTAAAACAAAAATCTTTAAAAATAATCAAGGATGTATCTTCCTCAATCTGATGATAGGAATGTAGCACTAAAACTGCTTTTTTTGTTGTTGATTATGATGACATACTTTTTGCCCTTAAAAGGTAGAAGAAGATAAATGTCCCCATATTTACTACTTCTGTTCAATACAGCAATGAAAGTTCAGATCATTTCAACAGTGTAATATTCAATCACTTTATTTCTCACTACTGGAATGGGACAGAGAATATTGTGTGTGTGAATGCTTGGCCAATGTTGAACACAAAGCAAGAACCATAGCACCAAACTAATATTAAAATTAAATGCAATTCTGTTGAACAAGCAACATGATTTTTGAAGAAATACATTAAACTGATTTGAAAATTATATGAAAATTCAAAAACAAACAAAGGAACCACCTTGAAACAAAAGTGCATTTTGATCACTTGAATTATCAGATTATACTATACCATGATATAGTTTAAAGATAATTTGGATAGGGTAATAGGAGCATAATGAAATAAATTAATTTAGCAAATTAATAGAAAGGCCAGAAATATACTTATATCCACAGTTAAGCAATGTTTGACAATACATCACGGGGTTCCAGTGGGAAAACTATGATACATTTATGAAATAAAGGGAAAACTAGATTTCACTCAGGCAGAAAAGAAAGTATTCATTGATACTAATTCTCCCCCTCTCAAAATTGAACCAACATGTTCCTAAAGGTTGTATTTATTTATTGTAGGCACTAATTTTTATCCTGCCACAGGTATAACCCTTGCTGTTCAAATGAACAACACTCTTTGTGGCAGGTAACTACCTGTCCACTGGATCCAGAGATCAGGGGAATCACAATAGTCACAGAACAGCAGCAAGAAATGTCCTGAGGCAGAACCTACAACTTTGGTAAAACAAAGTATTTAGTCCTGTGTTTTTCAGGCACAAAATCAGTTTTTATTAATTAAAATTTCCTTTCACAATTTTAAGCACGTATGTAATATATTCTAATCACATATCCTAGATCAGTTTATGAGAACTTCTTTTGTTGTTGTTCATTAAGAAAAGGTGTAAGGTTTATGGTAAAAGTTTGGGCAGTGAGTTAATCAAGTGTCTTGCACATATATGTTGTATGATTATGAACACATTTAATTAAACTTAATGAATTAGATTTTTGGCTAGATTAAGATTTATAAAACAGGGAATATACATCCATTTACTCCTTTTTCAGCCTGCATCATTCTCATGCTTTAACCAACAACTGATATTACTGTAGCAAACCTGACACAATAAATGAGCAAGTGCTAGACAGTTAACTAAAAGCCCATATGATATACTATGCTCAGTTTTATAGGTGCTGACAAATTCACAATGTCACAAATCCAGTCCATTGTGGCTGACATTATAGCACTTCTTTAGTAATGCAGGTGGGCTTTATGTTTTTTCTTCCACTTTTTATAAAATAAAGGGCATCAATATCACTTATCCATATTTATGTTATTGTTTGCAGTTACCCACAGTTCATGAATATTCTGCCAAAAAATTAAAATTATTTTTATTATAATTTAAAACTTTTTATGGACTTATTGTTTTAGATTTTTACTATAGTGTTTTGTTAACAAACATCAACATAAGGATTCTTCACTGTGCTAGCTTTTAAATGTTTGATTAGCATTTTAATGGATTTTATTTTGAAACTTACACACACATCTTTGAATGTTTTCTTATTTATACCCCAAAATGCCCTCCTCCGTTTCCCCTCATTTTTCTTTGCTTCAAATTTTAATTTTATATGTATGAGTGTTTTGTCTATTTTTAGGTCTGTGAACTAGTGTCTGAAGAAGCAAAAAGACCATGTTTGTATCCTGTATATCTTATAAACAGTTGGGAGCCACCGTGTGGATGCATGTTCTCTATACTATAAACAAGCATTCTTAACTGCTGAGCCATCTCTCCAGATCCCTTATTTTATAATTTCTAAAAATGTATACTCTAGCTATTAGACATAGTGAACTAATATAGCAGTTACATGTATATTTAAATAGAAACAACATCTTAAATCATATTCTAAGACATTGAAAAATAAAATAAAATTTGAAAGATGTATAATAAAGTAACAAATTTATATTTATAGTCACTAGAGAGAGAAGTGAAAAAGCTATATAAAGCATAATAAATAAACTGAACATTATATTAAACAATAATATACCATGGAAAAAAGTTTCTTATAGGAATACAGGGAAAATCCATTATAGAAAATCAATTACTATAATCCATCAAGTTAATACATGGATGTTAGGACATTGAGTGTTTTCTTCTTGAAAAGACTAAGAATCATTCATAAAATCCAGACTCTATCACTTATTTGACTCAATACAGAATAAAAGAGTTTGTATTTAATCTGTGCAAAACCACTAGAATGGAGCATTTCCAATGCAATGGCATTAAGGTCTGAGTGGTAAACACAAGACACTATTATTCTATTCTAAAGGATTCTGAAATATCCAGCAAGTGAAAAACTGAACATAGCATATAGTATGTTCACACTATACTCACTAATCCTTGATAATACTTGGATGACATGAAGTAAAATAAACGTTTTTAAAAGGCATTTATGGGAGTTGTATCTTTTCTATTGAGTAAAATAAAACACAATCAAAATTGACCACTGCAACACACAATATTTAGATGGAAAATAGAACTTCAAAATTCACAGAATTGAATTAATTACTAAATACTCATACACTATAAAGGAAATAAATTATTTAGAAGATAAACCACAATCCTAAGCAGTATTTTTAATAGGAACTCAATCTCTCCTCAAACATATTTATGAATTAAATTTTTTAATTTGTTAAAATATTAAGAAGATTTTTTTCATGGAGAGAATTTGGTCAATTCAATTTCAAAAAGACTCTGAAAAACTGGCAAATGACAACAGAAAAGAATATGACATTGGTTATTCATTTCTGTTTTCAGACTCTTCTTCCCACCAGGAGTTCATGCTCATTCTCCATAACCCATTACTGAAAATGAGGGAAATGGTGCTTTCCTATATTCTGATTTACTGTTATTATCATTCACAAAAGTCTTCTAGCTCATCAAAACACACCTGTAGCTCAATTCTATGACTAAATATTGTATAAGTCTAAATTTGAGGGGGGTATAACTGATAAAATTTATGAGGAAAGGTACATTTTATTTCCTCCTCTTGTTGTTATCTGTGATAATGACCTGGCAAAACCAACCTAACAAATAATGGGCTTATTATTCTCACAGTTTGAGTGTACAATTCACCATGATGAAAAAGTCAAGGTGGCATGAGATTCAAGCAGCTGCTTACAAGGAGATGTAAGTGAAAATGTTGGCATTCATGTAGAGTCCTCCGTTATATGGAATCTAATACTTAAGCATCAGAAGAGATGAGTCTTCCCACCTAAACAAGCATCACACTCTCACACAGAAGCTAACCTGATCTAAAAATTCCCACATAAATTATCTTCTAGAGAATTCTACATTTTGTCAAATTGACCGTCAACACTAACCATCAAGATAATTGCTAACTTTTATCTTTGTATTTGGATACACTTTTGTATATTTTAGATGATTTAGAAAAAATTAATAGTCTTATATTGTTATATATTTTCAAGGATATAGGAATGGAGATCTACATTCCAAGTACTAATTGTTATAAATTTCCTTTCACTTGAATGCCATAATTCTAGGCACAATCTCTCAAAGAACTCAAATGAAATGAGCTGTGCTTTATAAGAGAAGTTTTACTTGTATAATTCTTTCTGAAAAGAAATCATAATATGCATTTTATATAATCGTTCATGTGTCTGTAAGTCAAAGCATTACACTAATAAATCATTTCTTACATCTGTGGCTTGAACTATCTCAACTGCCCATAGCATTGGTCCCAATCTTGGGTGAAGCAGCACAGTAAAATTATTTACCTAGCTAACATCTTTTCCATGTTTGAAACCAGGCATTCATATCCCTTGGCCTTGGGAGTAAAATATTTATCAAACATTCAACTTTTATCAGTTTGGAAGCTGACATTTATATCTCATATTATCCATAAAGGTAAACTTGCCTCTGGTTTGAAAACTCTTTTCTCCTGATAATTCAAAACTGTAAACTTCATTAGCCAAAAAGGGGGAAATGAGATAATTGCTACCCTTAATACTTGTATGATGATTTATTATCATATTTGTTTGCAATGTGACTCCTTTTAGAGTTTAATTAATCCCACTTAGTGTGTAAGTATCCTATATATCTGCCAACAGGAGTTCAATTTCTAGTAGCTGTTTATTAGCAAGATAATTGGGCTTATTACTTAAGCATGGCTCCTCGTTGGCATTCAGCCCAGATGGGATATTTTATATGTATCATATCCAGAGAAAGAAAGCATATATTTGCACAAAAGCAGATGTTTAAATAACATCAAAAACTTTACAATTTTTAGATCAACACAAGCATCAAAATGAAGTTAGGAGAGTACAGTCAATTAAAAATACATTATGGTCATGAAACAAGGAGTTTCTCTTAACTTGCTAGGTTGTATTTAATATTTTGAAGATTTGAGAGAGTTTATTTGAATATCCAGACCTGTAAACTGCTAAATATTTTTATCAATCTATATTTTGATAATATTTTCAAAAAAATAATTAAAAATTTAGTAAAAAGCTTTCTTATTAAAAACTACCAGGCTCACAATTATATATATATGTATATGTATATATATATATACATATATATATGTATATATATACATATATATATATATGAAGTGACCAATAAAGAAGATGGTAAAGGAACAGACTACAAGTATTAGAAAATATAATTTTAGAAATTAATACTAGAAATCTGACTAATTAGGCATTTAGTATTTTTCTGTTAATTTCATTTCAACAACTTCTGAACAGACTGATGTAAATGTTGAGGTAGATATTTTGGTAGTGGGAATCAGTGACTGTGATATGTGGATATTCATTCATTTAGTTATTTTGTCTCCAAGCATCAACAAACCATACTGATGGCATACACTTTGAGAAGAAGGGATTTGAAAAAGACTGGGTTATGTGTAGATTTAATGGTCAAAGTAAGGGATCACAGGTCTGTAGGGTGCCTTAGCTGGTAAAACCACTTGCCATACAAACCTGAGTTTATTCCATGGAACACATCTAAAGGAAAAAGGAAAAAAAAAACCCTGACCAAATTCTCTTCTGATCATCATAAGTACATCATGACACATTCATTCACACAGGCACACACACACACACACACACACACACACACACACATAAACACACACACACACAGAAATAAAAATTAAGTAA
>NW_004949099.1:24216114-24221041 GCF_000317375.1 Microtus ochrogaster | reverse complement strand
AGAAATAAAAATTAAGTAAATAACTGTATAAAAAAGAAGGAGTCACCCATGGTTGATGTGTAATTCCTGGCATATGAGAGGCAAAATATTTTTATTTCTTACTACTTCTTCAATAGTTTCATAAATGGAAAAAGAAATAATAATTCATCATTACATTACAAGTATTATACTCCTATCAAAATATTAGGTTCCTAGTGAAATGATTACAAAATTATTATTGAATATAAATGTGAATAAAAGGTAAGTGTGTGAGTCATTAACTATAGTAGCATATTAATATCTAATTTATGTTGTTACATGTCTTGTTGCATACTTATAATCATTAAATGAGTTTTGTTTTTAATTATTACTATATAAAATTAAAAACTTTTAATTGTGCATTAAAACCATTATTTTAAAATATCACCTCTGAGATCAAATAAGAAAAACAAATATTTTGAACACAATAAATGTCAATCTATAACAGTGTCAGGCACATGTTCTTAAAAACACCTAGGCAATGTTTTAATAATTTGGGTTTTTTGGTTTATTGTGTGTGTGTGTGTGTGTGTGAGTGTAGAAATATACACATGTATGTCCCCTCTGAATCCAGAAAATGGCATCAGATCACCTGGAACTGGTATTAGAGAAAGATGTGAACCACCTGATGTGGGTAATAGAAACTGAACTGGGTCTGCTAGAATGTAGGAGAGAGTTTTCACAGAAAAACACTAGGGAAACAAAAACTGTTAAACATACAAGTGTGTCTCTTCAAAATGACAGATTATAATTCATCTGTTTTCTATCAGAAGGTTGGAACAAACTTGGTTAATAGCCTGGTCACCTTGGTCCTTTCTGTGTGGCCAAACCATATTCTCCTCTAGACCCTTATCCTGAGCTTATATTGTGATTCCTCAGTTGCTCTGTGGAGTATAGATATTTGCAAAATGTCATTTGTACTTTACAAGAGTTTTGACGTAGTCATGGCTTAATTGTTGTTGTTCACATGGAATTAAGCTTCAGATGATTTGATGCCCTTTTAATTGTCACCTGGAAACTCTTCCCCAAATTTTGTTGTGCTTAAATATGCCTAAACTAAACTACCCATTGTCTGACTCTTGGAGTTTTAACCAACACAGACTACTGAGCCATGTTGAACTAAACTGGCCTCTAAAGTTCCTTGAATGGTTACTCTCTTAGCCATTGTTGTCACAGAGATCTCTCCCACACTGGAAGAGCAGAGCAACCTCTTCAGCCTCTGATTTCCTAATTTAATATCTCCTGTCCAAAGCATATTTTACAGGTGATGAGATGAAACTATACCTTGGGAAAGAAACTATGTATTTTTTCTTTTCAAATTCACTGCCCTAAAAAACATTCATGATCCTTCTGGCCATTGTGCTACATTTTCTTATGCACCAAGAAACAGACTTCAAGGAGAAAAGAAAATATATCTGCCTGCTCTCTCTTCTTCCTCAGAGGCACAGGAGATAAATATAACATTGCAGGTTAGAAGAAAAAGTCTCCCCTGGACTTTGAAAACATTTCATCAAAATGAAATAGAATATCTCTTATCTGGTATGCATTTCTTTTCTTCTTTGGGTTCAGCTGAATTTCTGTGTCCTCATTTCTGTCTGCCTTTTTCAAAATCACTAAAAATCTCGGTCAGATTTTTCATGACACCTACTGTTTAAAAATGCAATGGTACCTTTTGCTTAAATCATATGGACTTTACCTAGACTTTTATCACAGATGCACATAGCACATCCCACATCATTTTTTATCATCAGTAATCCTTGACAGTATCTAATAGTGTTTTTAAAAATAAAAGTTGGATGAACTGGATCAGAAAATAAAGTGAATATGTAAAAGGAGACAGTGAAACAGGAGATTCAAACTAGATAAGGAATGTTCACAGATTAACCTCTACTATAATGCTGACACAGATGAAGATCAAAACAAAATCTGAAATTGGTCTGATAGTCCTGCGATTATAGCAATCTTAGTAAAGTCCATGCTAATGGCATGGGTTTGAATGGCAGAGCCCATGTTAAAAAGGGTAGTATATACTTGTAATCCTAGTGTTAGCAAGGTAGAGAGGCAGGTAGCTTCCTGGAACTTGTTGGCAATCAGTGAGTTTCAGACTAATGAGATATAGTTACAAAAAAAAAATAGCAAGGTAGATTACATTTTTAAGAACAATATCCAAAGTTGACCTTGATACTGCATACACACACATACACACACACATGCATTATTACCTGCACACATGAAAATGCTCACATAGGTGTACACATACATGCACACACACAAGCACACATACACAAGGACACACACTGATTTTGGATTAATCAGAAATAGAGGTTATTTCTATACTGGTTTCCATAACTTTGCTCATATAGCAACATCCACATAAAATGCCATTACTGGAAGAAATTGTTGGCAACATGTTGTTGTTAACTATGTGCTATGTGCAGCCAGACATACCAATGATCGTTTTTTGTTTTTCTTTTTTTTTTTTCTGGTGACTTTCTTTCGATGTCACCTGGAGTAGATTTACCTTGTCAGCCCTTTCAGTCAAGAATCAAAGCCTATAGCACAAGATGTTTTCAAGCCTAGTGACCTCTGACAGGCATACAGAGAAGACGGCTCTAAAGTTTTGACTGGCTCATAAGAAGTTTAGTGCTTTGGTTATGTCTTTGAATTCAGATATATTATGCTCTGATTCCATTCACTGGGATGGTATATAAGTCGTTGGCAGTTAATAAAATTATATATATATGCAATAAATTATATAATTATATATGAATATATATATGCAATAAATTATATAATTATATATGTATATATATATGCAATAAAACTCAGTCACATTCTTCATTATCATCTCCAAACTTTATTTGTGAGGTTTGTGCTATGAAGCTTAACTGGCTATTCTTAATAATACTAACAGATCAAGAAACACAAAGTCATTCAAGTCTAGAATAAACCTTCTTTGGAGGAAGTTGTTAAAATTTATCAAGTAAAATACACAGAATGAATTTGATGTCCTATAATTTAAAAGTAGTCATTTGCTATTTTATTCTTCCTAATTGCAGTTCTGAAAGCCTGTCAGTGGAAGAATAATCTTCCCAGAAAGCTAATAAGGAGCAGTAATGGTCAAGATGAGAATAGGAAATAATAGGAAGTAATGTCGCAGGATATTTCAATAAATATTTTACAACATTGTTCTGCTTTTTATAACAAATAACATATGGAATATAATCCACTGGTATGACAGGATAACTTATATGTCCCATAATACCAGTTTGTAATAGAAATGAAGTTGTCAGATGGTATAAGGAGAGAATTCTTTACATTGTGTTGTAACCTTGTATTTGGAATTTATTTTTATAAAAAGTGATCAAATCCAATAATAAATTTGGGAAAAAACTGGGATTTCTTTGGAAAACTTTTCTCTTTTCGTTACTATGTATGTTATAGCTTCTTCACTGACCTTATTTCTCTTTATTATAATCAAGGTACAATCAGTTAAAAAGTAAGACAATTAGTTTGCTCAGTGCAAGAAATTAGACTTTCATGGAATTATTGAATTCCAAAGACTCAGATTTGGTGTAATAATGGTTCCATGGGAGAATCTACAATGGATAATTCAGGGCAATTACTGGCCTTAACTTTCATTATTTTGTTTATCAAAAGAGACCAGGTAGTCAGCACCACTTTGCTTTTGACCTAGTTAACATAAGGGATCATTAGAAATACTAGAAACAGATAGATTCTTAGAATAGGTATCTATAGATAAAAGAGAAATTCTTTAGTAATCAGAATGAATATCAGGTTATAAAAAGAGATTCACTGGAACTACTATATAAACAGGACTGTGTATAACTGCCCCTGGAGAGATACTGTTTCATGGTTAGTTATGTTGACAGGTGGAGAGTATACTTGAAAAATCATTGAGAAGTGATAAAAATTTGATTTGGCATTAACTATAGTCTAAACCCTTTTTCTTTGCTCCAAACTAGCTGCTTACTAGTCACCCTGTCTTTCATATGTGTGTGTGAATATATATTTCATATATATATAGTCTCTGAATATATTTGAGAGTTCTGGCATGTCAGAGTCCAAACACAGGTGATGGTCCTCACATTGTCCCTTGTTATTCAAAGGTTAATTTTTCTTGTTTGCTTGTGTTTTCCAGGCTAGTTGCTCACAAGCTCCTGAGAATTCTCCTGTTCCTGTCTCCCATCTCTCCACAGGAATGCTGAGGTTAAAGGCATGAGTTACCGTACCTGTCTTTGTTTGAATATTGGAAATGTGCTCTCAAGTTCTCATTGTCCTGCAGATTACCCACTAAATCATCTCTTCATGTGTTATATAATCAAAATGCCAATCAGATCATTTAACATTAATGTTCAACAAAGAAACAATAGATGGGTATATGGAACATTCAAACTGAAGACTGTACATGCTTCATGATATTCTTTAAGGCACATAACTCATGTATTAGTCATATAACATAAAAGTAAGTATATTATTAACTTTTTCCTAATATTCTTTCACATCACAATATATAGGTGATTTAGATTTTTTGGTATATATAGCCTGAATTTATCTTTGTTATATTAAACATAAGGATTCCAGGGCCAACAGTTCAGGAGCCCATCCTCAAGTTAGATTTCTTCTACTTGTGTCTGCCATTGGTAACATGCTATGATTATTTATATACTTATTTATATACTTATTATTATATACTTATTTATATACTGATTTATATCAGTACCAATGAGGTGACATGGAGAAAGAAGAAGGTCAAAGAACTGGAAGATATGGAAGTATAAATGAAACTCTTGTTCAGAGAAAAATGAAGGAAACCCATATGACTTATGTTAATGGAGGTAGAGCCACATCTTCAATAAAAGAAGGAAATGCCATAGAAAAGACATCC
>NW_004949099.1:24191592-24215721 GCF_000317375.1 Microtus ochrogaster | reverse complement strand
CTAGGCTTCCACAAAGCCAGATCATGCAGTAGGATCTAAACCTAGTGCCATTGTCCTTGGCTTCGCAGCAGCCTACATTCTATTATTTTAATGGGAGAAGTTTGGTCACATATTTAGACATACTCTATGAGAAGATAGAGATGAGGGCCTACCTGGGAAGGCAGAAATTGATAAGAGTAATAAGAAGTCACCTAAGAAAGCTCTAAGAACTCTGAGTCCCTCTAAAATAGTTCTCAACTTCAGTGTGCAAAAGTTGAGAAAAAAACACGACGAGTGACTGCAGAAGAAGCAGGACGTGACAATTTAGTGACGAGTGAGCACGTACTTGTACACAGAAGTCAAGTATTTTAGGTTTGGAATTTACTAAAAGAGAAGAAAGAAGCTTTAGCATCAGGAAGTTTGGGGCATGGATTCTAGACTCCCCTTAAAGTTTCATTTAAGTATTAGAATCCAATGGCAACTCAGGGGTTAGAGTATCAAACCTGAAAGATGAGAACCCACCACTTCCTTGCCTCACAGCCTTCTGCAAAAGTTGAAGGTTTGGTCCATATACTAAGATGGCAGGAACTGCAATTAATACCAGAATCATGAGTTACTGTGCTCGCACTGGGTTAAAAATTGTTCAGATTCATTGCATAATTATTTGAACTTGGCTTCACTTTGCTCACTCAGCAACTTTGATGAGGGCTCACACCCAGCCCTGGAGATAGCAGTGTTGCTCTGTCAAACGTGCTGACATACATCAAAGTATCTTGGAAATTATGTCATGCCATTTAGATAAAACTGCCATAACTGTGTCTTCAAATACAATTATTTGTTCTTTCTAACAGAAGACTACCTTTCAAAACATGAGTTTGTGGCATTTGGAACTAACTTTATGAATTATATGGTATAATACAAATAAGGAAAATGGGGCAAATGATCAGTGGCTAAAAATCCACACTTTTCTTCAGAAGACTCAAATTTGGTTCTGAGGACCCAGGTCTGGTATTTGTACCAGCTCCCAACTGCCTAATGACTCCATTCTGTGGGGGTATCTGCACTCATGCATACCTATACACAGACACAAATATCCATCATTAAATATACTATAAATCTTAAATGTTGCAATTAAATAAACCATGACAAAAACTATAAAACAATAGCTACTTATAGTAATTAACTATATGTATTGATTTATCTGATCCGTGGATGCCCAGACGTTCAATCATTATTCAGATTGCTGACATAGACTAAAACAGATTTGCCTCCAAAATGCTGGGTAGTCCTCACCAATCATGTGAAAACCTGAAGAACTGTCTCTCCTGAACAAGAAGAATTTTCCAAGTGATCATCTTCACGTTCCAATGACCAAAGTACTTCTCTTGAGCTGCCAGCCTTTCAGTCCAACCTGTAGATTTTAGATTGGCTAACATTCATAAATATGAAAGTCAGTTTCTCATAAGAAATGCATTTAGAGATATGTACGTGTATATTCACCCATACTCATATATTTGATAATTTTCTATAGAGAAATTAAACTAATATAATAACTTACCTACAAGATTACAGCATATGCCAAAGTATAATTTTAATAAAATTTGACAGTGAAAGGTTATAATAAATATTATTTTAGAATGACCTTTTAAAAAATAAGCAATGAAAGAACTTATAAAAATCCTCAGTTGAGAAGTCAGTTTTTTAGCCAGTGTTTTCAATATCTATTTTGAGTCTAACTAAGGCAAACCAACAGTACTGTGGGTTTTCCAAAAGCCATTCATTGTAAGTTCCAAATGCACCAACAGTTTAAATTTTAGTGACATCTAAAAAATAGCTTGTAGAATTTTTCAAAAATACCTTCAGTGTAAAAATACAAAAAGAAGCACTGGTATTTGATTCCTGTCTCAACACCACTTTCTTTTGGCTTTTGGGCTTGAGGTCTCATCCTAAACTATGCCAACACAATATATATCATTATTTTGTCTCTTAAAAACTTCTAAAAAAAAACATGCCAAATGTTAATGGATGAAAAAGGCCACTGTTCTTCTTTGAAGTAAGTTTCTTTCTTTGTAACATAAAATACTTAATTGCTTTTAGCTGAGAACAATTCCTACAGTGACCCATAATGTTGTTCGGAAAGTAAAGAAACCCAGATGCTTTTCCAAGACTTTCAGGCATATGCACCAGGAGTGGATGATGCTCTTGTCCTATGACAAGCCTACAATTAGCAATGTAAAAACAAATGAATGGAATTATGTTTTTAAGATACTTGCTCACGTAGCTCTCATTTTAAGTAATGTTATTTTTCTTGATGTTCGATACCATATATCACACGACTTGTAAGAAGAACATCACATTAGAAACCTAGGATTGGGCATAAACTTCAGAAAAACAGTTGAGGAAATGGTTGAAGAAGAAGGAAGGGGAAAGAAGTGCTTGAAAACTGGCACTACAGCTATGTCTGTCAGTTTCAAAGGCATTCCCATCAGGAATGGAAGAGTCCTAAAAACTCCAGATGGTTTGGCAAAATATCAGAAAAGGAAGTCTCAGCAAAGCAGCCTGAACTAGGCTTGAACTTTAAAGCTTTCTGTCAGACTACAGAAGTCATAAACAGCTAGGATTCTAGAAGGCACAAATTCATAATTCAGGTAGAATATGCTACAAAACAGATTGCAGGTTAGCAGTTATCAGAGGATTAGACAGCCTATGAAAAGTTCTCACTGTTGTAATATAGCATAGTAATATGTTCATACAGTTGTGTTACTTTCAGTGATCATAACAGATACATGAGAAGAAATGGGGAAAGATTTTGGCCCACAGTTTTAGCCTATGACCTGTTGACTTCATTGTATTAAGGTCCGTGGGGAAGTGCATGCAGGAAAGAATCATGTAATTTTCTCTCAACCAGAAAGTAAAGTAGTACTAACAGGCATGGGCTAAGGCAGAACCTTCAATATCATGCACCAGTAACCCACTTCCTCTAATTTGTATAGGTTTCCCCATTCCAAATAGCCTATTCAGATAGTGAATCCACTAATAAATTAAGTTCATTAAGTCAAAGCATTAATTATCTATTCTTCCCTGGGACTTCATTCACAAAAATAAATAAAATTACAAACTCATGGAATCAGTGATATTATACAAATGTAAAAATGTGTCTCACGATGCTTATGTTGGAAGTTATAATCCCAAAGCATCAAGATGTGACAATATTCAGAGATAGGCAATTAAAGTAATAATGAGGCAAATGGTGTTCTCATAAAAATATAAGAGGAAGTTTGTTGACTAGAGAGATGGCTCAACAGTCAAGAGATTCTTGTCAAAGGACCCAGGTTCAATTCCTACTTCACTTGGTAGCTCACGACCTTCTGTAATTCTAGTTCTAGTTGATGCGGCACCCACTACTGGCCTACTTGGAGAACAGAAGTGTATGTGATGCCCAGACATATGTATAGGCAAATAGTTGTACAAAGAAAAAAATAAATTAATTATAAAAAGAAGAGAAAGTTCATTTGCAAGAAATTAGAGGTACATATACATTGGGAAGGAACAATGGAAAGAGGCAGCAAATAGCTAGGCATCTGCAAATCCAGAAGGGACTTCATATAGGACCTTGATCTTTCTCTTCTAACCTCTGTAAGTGTGGGGAAAAATAAATGTTTGTTGTTGAAGTCATTCACTGTGTAGTATTTATTATGCTTTCATAACTATCACTAACATCGTAATTGCAAGGAATTGCTTTTTACAATTAAAGCCAGAGGCCATTCCAAAAAAGGTAATAACATGAGCTTGTCCTATCTACATGGAACCTAGGAAGGAACACTTTATCAAAATGTTATAGTAAACATGACAGCAATTTATCCAAAATAGTTAAATTCTTTTACTAAGCATAAGCTATGTTGGGAAAGAATTGTTTCATTTGGGAAAGCAAAATACTAATATTGTATAGAATTTGGGGGTCAATTAGGGGTTATGACCACTACAGAGGACAAATATGGGAACAGCAAACTGTCACCTAATAATTCAAATTTATTGGTCCTGTTTTGTTTGCAAATTCTAAAATTTGTTATCCAAGATCTCAGGTCTTTCTGGTAAATGTCAGTCCAATCACAGATCTAGGTAGAAATACCACACCATCAGCTCATGTCCTCTTATACTTATATGCCCATCAGTTACCCCACTATTTTTTTCTTCGGGCCATCCTCGGGAGAAATATACTCAAAGAATATATCCATGATGCCGCTGTATTTCCCAACTCCCTATAAACTAAATCTATATTCAGGCACATATCTTAATTCTGATGTATTCTGATACCAAGTATCTAGGGTAGTCTCTCCCCCTTTTTCAACTACAATACTAAAATCTTACTAGGTTAGTTTTATCACCATGCACTGAAAGTATATATTTTAAGCTTAAATGTTTATCATATCTAAGACAATTTATAATGGTGTTCCTTTCAAAAGATAGTACTAGAATAAAAGAAGCAAGATAATATGTAAGGTTATGGTAATGAATTTACATATAAATGAACACTTATCCTTCTTCAAGTATATATTTAATACAAAGATTTTAGAATTATTGTTTACCTTAAGATATTATGTTTATACCCTATGGTTCTTTGGGTTAAATGATGAAAAATATTTAAAATTTGTATTTTTATTTCTCGTTAGATACAGAATCCAAGTCAATAGGCTCAAGTTGGCATTTGAAAGCACAGTTGAATAAAATTTAAACCACTTTAGCATAACTTAAAAATGTTTTTTGTCTTCCTTTTTCCCTGGATCAGTAAAGAATGTAGCAAAGCCAGAGATGGATCACACTATGTCAAGAGATAAATAAAATAAACTGTGCTAAGGCTTCTCTCCCTTTATTCCTTCATGCACCATTAGGATGCAACAAGAAATACATTTTCATTTTTTTCTGGTCATTGGAGAAGAATGAGCATGGCTGAATGTGATATTTAGCTTATTTGGATTGAGCTCAGTTTAATGAGGCTGACCTTTTTTTTTATTCCTTTTGATATTGCCTTGATTTTAAATACATAAACACAAACTTTGGTTTTCAGGAAAGGTCTTAATCACACCTCATCCAATAATTATCAAATATTAGGCAGATAAATGGATGTACATTGTCATCTTCACAGATGCTTTATTTTTTTAAGTAACCAGCATTAAATCTTAGTTAACTTTCATTAAAACTATGAAAATCAGCAGGCAGATAGTGATGCAGGTTAAGTTGAATAGCAAAAGCTCAGTTTTGTTGAATTATTATTTCAGTTCTTGGATGAACTGGGTTGGTAAGACGTGTGTATCATATACATGGTTGATGAAAGCTGCTGAAAACATCATTCACTCTCCCTCTTAAAGCATCTCAGTATCTAAATATTGTCATTAAGTCTTCAGCATATTATGCTACATGAGAGAATGGAATAAAATTTAAAAATAAAATATTTTCTGAAATTAATTTATGTTTTCTCTAAGAAATGGCTACACAAAAACGAAAAGTTGAATTAGCTTAGAAAACGCAAGTTAATTAAAGCAATAAATTGCCTTAAATGTTCAAATTTTAGAAAGTCACAGAGCAGTAAGATATTCAAAGATAAGATCCCCAAATGAAGCAAACTAAATTGATAAATGCAGAAGACTGATGATTCACAATGGCAGATCCAGTAATTAATTCATAGGTCCAGACTATAAACACATTTAAGGGAGATTTATGAGTCATTGTCTAGAACTTAGACTCTGGCCTAAACCACAAATGAAATATATAGCTCTCCTCAATAAACATGAGACACAAGTCACTTCATTACTCAAATACAAAAAAAAATCAAATATGATAAGATATTAGAAGATCTCTAAGAATGGCCAGAAAGATTTAAGATGCAAACATCGTTTCATACAACATTTCTTATATGACATCTTTCTTGACACTCAAAAGACTGATTCAGAAAAGTCATTCAAAAGCCACCTCTACCTACCATAAATGTTGGTCATTTTGTTGTCCTGCCTCTCTTGCTGAGAAGAACATTTAACTCTTAGCAGTAATGAGCTAATCTTTGTGACAAGTAATTGAAGTCACCAAGAGTCTGATAGGGTGGCGAGAAAACACTAAAATGTATAAAGCCTATTGAGAAAAGAGGATAAAAAGGTAAAGGTAAGTATGGGCAGATGAGGAAGGACTGAGTGCAAGTAACAGGCGTGAGTTTTGAAAGAGGGTGTAAAAATGGTTGTTTTTCCATGTCTAACTCTGTCACAGAATTATTGGTTTCAGTGTTGGATAACTACACAAAATGTATTCACAAAATTATGTAAAATTTAATGTGAAGTTTCACAATTTCCATTTTAAATGCTCTTTGTAACTATATAGAAGTTCACTACGTTGCATAAAACAGTCTGGTTAATTTTGTTGTGCAAAGTTTTTACTTATTTGCAAGAATTTTTATATAATAAAGTTTAATTTTATATAATAAAGTATAGCTAAATAAGCCATTCAACTAACAACACCACAATAACAAACTGCTTCTATACTTAATATGTTTATTCTATATGATCATATCAATAAATCTAAAGAAAAGTATTCAAATCACATAACGTTTTGATAGAGAGAAATCATCCGACTCAGGAAATACTCTAATCATTATGACTTTCCTGGGTTTTTGAAGGATATAGGGAGAAATTTAAAACACCCCAGGGATTAAGCATGAGAACAGACCTGAAAAAGGAAGAAGCTTCTGCCTTTTCCTCATCAAGGAAAGAGGGGTCATGACGTTTCCTCACTAAACTCTCCATGGTCTTGTGTGACTGACAGGGTCTTGTGTCAAGTTAAATAAATCTTATTATTTTCCTGAGTTAAGTTTTTCAATTATGTGTGTAAGTAGAGTTTTATTAGACCATATTCTACCTGTTTGTAAGTGAATAATTTACCCACTAAACCAGGCAGAGTTGAATAGCTTTGGTACAGAATACAGTAGTGCACACTTGACAGTATTTGCCAATGAATCATGGCCGGCTCCTATAGTAAGGGCCTTACTTGAGTCTTCTAAACATTGGTGTTAGGAAGCTCTCTAATTCACAAATATGTAGCTCCTCCATCACAAATATAATCAAGAAACCCATGAGTTAAATTTAAGACATGTTTTCTGGAGTAGTACAGCCTTTTCAAGGTTAGGAGTAACCTCAAAAGAACATTCACAAAATATAAACAAGATAGAAATTTTGTTGTGCTACCTAAAGCTGAAAGAGGGAACCCAACACTGTCAGGCAGAATATAGAAGCAAGTTTTGAGAGAAAAAAATAAATATTTCAGAATGCATCTCTACAGATTACCTTATGAAGAATGTATTCTGCCTAGCCAAGATAGCTGCAGTTACTTATTTTTTTTATTTAAGTCATTAAAAATAAACTTAGTCACGTAAAAGATTAAATTAATGAATTATCAACCTAAAATTCTAAAAATTAAACACAACATTTTTTCACATTTTAACTTTCCAGACTTTTGTTAAGGAACATGATTACAAAATGTGCTTTTATGAACTTTTAAAAAAGTTAATTATATATAAATTTCAGACATCATGGTCTATCATCCCTAAGCTATTTAGGATAAACACATATAATACATAATAAAGTTATTCTTTTCCATAACTATCAGTGCATTAACAAATGGAAACTGGCAATAACATTCTCAGCAGTCCACATTAAAATTTAACCATTTGATTTAAAGCAATTATAAGCTTGATATATTGAATTTGTATTCCTGTATTCCTGTGTCTTTAGCATTCTGTGGAAAATACTCACAAGTTGGTTTTCTTTTAATGTATTAGATTTCTGTATAGACCAAGACAATTATTTCATAGAATACTTATATTTGGATATGGTTCATGTTCAATCTCTTTTTGTGTTTAGAGATTTCTAGCACATCCTGGAAGTTTATTTGTAATATATTTACTTGGTACCTGCTTGTGGGTCCAGAACAAAAGTCTTAGGGGAAGAAGAAAAGATAGAATGTAAGTAAGTAAGTCACATTGGAGGTAATTATTATGTTATTTTTTTATCTTGAAGCTCCTAACAAAGGAAAATGAGAATTCAAGCACATTTTAAAGAAGGAACTAGATTTTATCCTACTTAGCAATATCTGTTTAGAAGTACACACAATATTCCTGAAGTAAAAAAAAAAAAGTAAAATAAAAACCATCCTGTATCACACTAGTAAATTACTGATAGAAAAAATAAGATGAAAACTATCAGATGAAAATAGTTGTATAAGTCGTCACCTACTCCAGACCAAGAAAATGTAGATATCACGTTCCACAGTATATAACTATTTCAAGAAGAAAAATACAGTCTTTGATCAAAACTGATGCATGGGTATCACTCTATTATCAATCACACTTATCATGTGTAAGTGTAGGCAACCCAGCTTTATGGTTGCCTGGTATAGTTTGGCTTACAACATGCAGAATAGCCTAAAAAAACATTTATAGCAAGCATTGGTGTGTTTTTTACATCAATATAGTTAAACCTTCAGACATATCAATGACCTATCTTCTCAGCAGGGTATGGTGAAACTCATCTCATAAGAAAAATCACTTGATAAAAATAGTTTTGAAGATTTTAAGTCCACTTGAAACAATTATTCCTCAGTCTGGTAATAGTTGTGATTATTCTGTTCATAACTGGCTAGAGATTAAATGAAGACTGCCCTAAACTGTAGAGAAAATGAAATGGCTGGATTACATGATCGGCATTCCAGCATTCACATTTACCTGTTCCAAGTTTTAACCTTGTAAATCCTACCAATCTGAGCTGCCAAGTTGCTTTCTTAGTGTCTTAGTTTCTCCTTTAGTGAGAGAGAATTCTACCATGTTTCGTCATACAAGTCTGTGACTTGACATGATTTAGCAGTGATTAAGAGCAGGAAACAAGGTTCCCATGACCTGGATTCCAATTTCCAGATAGTCACACCTGTCACTTCTCCTATCTTGGACAATTTATCCAAAACATGGAGGCATCATAACTATGTCATCGACTTCAAAGCATGTCATAAGGATTTTCTCAGCTAGTATGTAAAATGCTTAGACAAAGTTCCAAGTGTGTAGATTGTAGCTCTCACAAAATTTTCTTATCTTATTTGAGGAATCCTATCATGTTGTTCATAAGACCACACTGGGGTTTATTATATTAAATAAATATTAGCACAACTTTTGTTGTTGCTCTACTTGTTGTAATAAACATGTGGAATGTCAGTAAAATAATGTCACAATGTCCCGAGACTACCTGTTTACAATTGTCTTTATTATAGAGGCTCACTTCCAACAAGGGATACTGAAAGATTAGTTTCTTCATTCAGAAAGGATTTATGAATTTAAATTATTGGGTTGTCCACAAAGTTACTCAAATGACTCAGCTTAAAACCAAGCTTTTATCATATACTCTTGGCTAGTTTTTTTATACCTGAAATACATGTGCAATTTAGGCTTCTAGCATGTGTGAAGTTGAAGGCCACAGTCTCTCACATGGCAGAAGTAGACTTAAGGACCACCTGTTTCATAGCATGTATCAAAAAAAGAAAAATTATATGTCCAAACAACCTTTAAACCACAATTATCTAGTGCACCACTGAAGCCTACACCAATTGATATGCTTTTTTCTATTTTATGTAGCAACAAAAAATGTTTGCAGGAAGTTAAATGTAGAATGCAGTTTCGGTTCCACTCAGTCCTATAGGTGTTCAGTCCCCCAAAATGCACAGAGGCTTATAAACTGTTTAGCCTGTTAGCTCAGGCTCATTACAAACTAGCTCTTACAACTTAACTTAACCCTAATTATTATCTATGTTTAGCCATGGGCTTGGTACCTTTTCTCAGTAAGGCATTCTCATCTTGCTTCCTCTGTATCTGGCTGATGACTCTGCCTTTCCTCTTTCTAGAATTCTCCTAATCTGGTCATCCCACCTATACTTCCTGCCTGGCTACTGGACAATCAGCATTTTATTAAACCTATACAAGTGACAAATCTTTACTGTGTACAAGAACATTATAATGCAGCATTTAAAGAATAGTTTTATTATGAACTTTGAAAACTTAAGAAATGCCTTGAAAATTCATCACATTGTGATAGTAGCAACCCATAACCTTTTAGATACTTTAAAAAACTCCAAACAAGATCCCAATTTTCTTCCCTGCAATTTGTCTACTTCCCATAGCCAAGAGGATAACTATATGTTTTTCCTTGGGTTCACCTTATTATTTAGCTTCTTTAGGTTCACCAATTGTAGACTCTGTGACCCTTATTTATGGCTAGAAACCAATTATGAGTGAGGACACCCCATGTTCATCTTTTTGGGTCTGGGTTATCTCACTCAGGATAGTGTTTTCTATTTCCATTCATTTGCATGCAAAATTCGACAAGTCATTGTTTTTTTACCGCCACGTAGTACTCTACTGTGTATATATTCCACACTTTCTTCATTTATTCTTCCATTGAAGGACATCTAGATTAAGCAACGAGGGCTGATGAGAAGCCAAGGACAATGGCACTGGGTTTTGATTCTACTTCATGTTCTGGCTTTGTGGGAGCCTAGCCAGTTTGGATGTTCACCTTCCTAGACATGGACGGAGGGGGGAGGACCTTGGACTTTCTACATGGCAGGGAACCCTGACTGCTCTTTGGACTGGAGAGGGAGGGGGAGAGGAGTGGGGGAAGGGGAAGAAGGGTGGGAGGAGGGGGAGGGAAATGGGAGGCTGGGAGGAGGCTCAAACTTTTTTTTCCTTTTCTCAATAAAAAAAAAAACTCCAAACAAATTTTGATCGTGTGATAAAAACTAAAATTTATATTCATCTATCAGTGCTCACATGTGGACCTCACTTCCTAGAATGTTTTAAATGGCTGACCTAAATCTATATCCTGATTAAATAGGTTAGTACTCTGATAATTTTATAGCAATAAATAAATATTAAAAAAACATTTGTTGAAAAATGTACAAGTCAAATAATATTCCAGCATTGACTGGGATGTAGACTTAAAACTTTATTACTTTCTTTAATGATGTTTCCCAGGATTGGTTGAAGCACATTTTAGAGCAGTCACCACTTGCAAGCCTAGTTGGGCAATACAACTGAACTTGATGTAATGAAAAGGAAAATTCAAAGTTTGGTGAAGAGGAAGAGGATGGTGGGGGCATGAATCTGAGAGGATTCAGAGGAGGAAGTGAACATGATCAAAATAAATTGTATAAAATATTCAAAAAGTTAATATGATGTTATTCTTTTAAAACATCCAGTGAAACTAACATTTTTTTCAGTGCAATTTAGTTACCATTACTGAAGAATATTTCAGAGGATTACAAAGATAGAGCCTGTTGTTTGAAGCCTGTTCTTTGGAAAAAGATGTCTTTGTTGTACCATTTTCCTGTCCTTCAATCAGTTAGTTTCCCTTCCCTGTTATCTTTCTCCAATCTGCGGAGTCAAATATAGTCACAGAAATCTTTCCTTTGCTAACCTCATTATATGACCTATAAATAATAAAATCACCATCCAAAAATCATTTACAGACCTCTTTAGACATTAAAATTTCAACAAGGTCCAGATTCTACATACTATAAGGTTTAGAAGAAATTGTTTCCATTCCAAAACATCTCAGAAGCACCAGAGAGCCAATAAATGAGTCATCTATCCATATAATAGATTCATTTCACAAGAAGGTATTGTTTTGATGTCTTAAATAAATACCAACGTAGGATGTTTATCTTCACTAATAAACACTGCTTGCTTGCATGTGTGTTTTGAGACAGAGTTGCTTTATGTAGTCTTGCCTGGCCTAGAACTAGCGCTTCAGAACAGGCTGTCTTTAAACTGACAGAGATGCATCTGCTTCTACTTCCTGAGTGCAGTGCTCCATCACCACTAGGCTCTAGTTTTATACCTTTACGTATAATAATCTTCACAGTAAACAGAAGGGGTAAATGAGAATGTTTCATATTTAAAGATGAGTGAATTAATTTTTTCACTCTGGTGATATCTCAAATAGTAAACAAATGATTTTATTGTTATTTTTATTGTTATTATTGTAATAACATGTATATTAGGAATTCTTTTCTTCACATTCCACTCATCATCTTTCTTTCTTTAAACTCCAGTTTTGAGATGAATTATACAGGTTAACAATATACCTTTCCTTACTATATACCCCTATAATTAACGTGCCTTACTTACATGAAAATGTTGAGTTCTGAGTTAGTCTGGAAGCTTGACATGTTGAATAAGGTAGGGACAGTAGCAAACTCATATACATGCATGAAGTCCAGATTGGCTTTTAAACTAACTGGAATCCTTGGTACTTAAAAGCAGCAAAATCTTCCACCTCTTCTGTAACATGTCTTCAGGGGATGATGTTCCTTTGCTGTCAAAATTACTGCTGAAGAAGTTAGTGAAACTGTGATGTTGTGATGCACAGTTCTAAATCATTAAGAAAAATTAAAAACAGCAATAGAGATGACTCACTGTTTTTAAAAGGAAACACCCTTGAAGTCTTGGTGAGAGTCCCGCTGTGAACATGCTTCTGCACTGTACCTGTTTGGAGCTAGGTTATTGCAGAATTTAGACTACATTATATAGAAATTCCAGATGAAAATGAATCTAGCAAGTTTAGGTTTTTTCATTTTTTGAAATTATACTTTAATTACAACATTTATCCTTTCCATTTCCTCCTTCCAAACCCACGTACCTTTTTGTCCTCTCCTTAAATTCATATCGTCTTTTAAAGAAAATAACCTAGGTCACTGCATCTGGAAAGAAGAACTAGCAAAGTAGTGGTAGGAGGCAAACAGTGAACTCATAGGAGATGAAGTTGATGGCTGTCAGAGCATCTGAACCAAGGGAAATGAGACCTTATCTATATACTAATCTGGTTTCTTTCTGTTATACAGAAACACCACTTTAATAAAAAGTTAAGGATGAAGTGATGTCTCAGTCATCAAAGTTCTTTCGTTGCAAGCAAGAGGACACGATTCCATCAACCAGAACTCATATACCACTGCCAGGTAAAGTAGTGAGTGCCTGTAATCCCAATGTTGTAGAAGCAGAGAAAGGAATCCACTGGTTAGTCAATCTAGCCCAATCAGTGATCCTCATCCCTATGAGAGATCCTAATTTTAAAAAATAAACCATGCTTGTGAGGATTTCACACAAAGATCCTTTAGATAAATTCCACCTCCCTCACACACACACATACTCATGTCTGGACATATAACACATGTATATTTGTAAGCATGTATAAATTATAAGATCATACTGGAGATTTCTTTCACATGAAATTGTAGAGTTGTATTATAGGAATTCAATCTTCTACATGATACATGACATTCACATGTACTGGTGAAAAGTTAGAATCAACACTCTTATGTAAGGGAAGCTAAAACTGTCATATTGACTTCATACATATATAAACATACTTTGGTGAATAATTACAGAACTTCTTACTCAAAAAATGAGTTATATTAATCCCTCTGATCAGCTCTGCCCTTCCACCCTTATCATATATCTTTTGCTCAATGCACTTTGAATTAGAAGGGTTAACATGACCATGCAGTTTGTTGGAAATAGACTCTCGGTTCCCATACCAGACCTATCAATTCAGAATCTGCATTTTAGCAAGACCTCTAGATTACCCCTATATTAAAATTTGAAGAACAGGAAATAGCACTCTATAATTACTCATGGAAAAGAATAAGGCTGACCAAGATAACTACCATTTTGGCTACTCTCAGCCTTACAAAAAAACTGAATAAAAAGAATTGCTAATTTCCTATACAGATGAAAAAAACTAGTAATTTTGAGTGAACAATGTCTCACTGGACATATTTTTGTTCCTACCAAAACAGTTTAAAAATGAACCATTTACAGAGATTTTTTTCTGAAACAAACACATCAGTTGGAGGAACAGCAGGAATTGTACTTTAAAAACATTTCTCACCTGCACATACTTTTGTTTCTATGCAATAAAACATGTGTGGATAAATATTCATTTTGTTTCTCTTAGCACAATACTGCTGAGACGCTAAATATGGTTCCCTTAGTTAGTTTTCTATTGCTGTGACAAAATACTGTGACCAAGGCAACTTGTAAAATAAACCATTACACTTGGCTTACAGTTTCAGGGCTTAGTTTATAATGGTGAAGCAAAGGCATGGAGGCAGAAAAAGCTTAAAGTTTATAATTTGATGCACAAGAAGTAGGCACTGAAAGGAATAATGGGAATGGTTAGAATTCAAAGCATCCCAGGTGATATAGCTCCTCCAACAGGATCACACCTGCCAAGAAGTTCCACCAACTGAGAACCAAGTATTAAGTCATAGGAGCATATATGAGCCATTATCATTCACCCAGCATAGTGGTCTTAGAGAACTAGTTACCAAGATCATGGTGTAGCTATACATTGGCAAACTATGCAGATAGCTTATCCCTTTGAAACTTTATACAATCCCTTCCCAAAACTGCTAATCAGAATAAAAGCAAGATCCTTTCAGTCACTGTGTATAAAATAAATTTTAAAGACATAAATATTCTGAAAAGACATAAAATATTGTTTCAGGGATGCCCAAAATACCATGAAGTTGAATTGAGTCAGGGGAATGAACTGACTGATAAACAAATGATATGGGGATATTTCTATATCACTATCTATTTTCCTTATTCTAACATCACAGAATGCACAAACATTACCTCTTTTATCATTCTAAGTAACTTGCCACAGAAACCACTTTGAATCAGTCAAAAGAGTGCGGGAAGGTAGTGATTATCGAAGACATGGGAACAATGTTTGCATGTCATCTGAGAAGCGAACAGGAGATCCAGATCTTAAATGTACCACTTGATCCTGGCCTCTATCTTTAAAGAGCCAAATGACTGTAATTCATTTTTTGTACTATCATCTCTGCATCAATATCATTATTTGAGAGGAAAGAAAACTATTTGTCCTCTCACTCATCTTAAAATACTATGGATGTAGATTGAAAATTTTCTCATAAACTGTAATATGCTTTGTAAAATTAAGTCTGTACTATTGAGCCTGGATGCTGAATATTTTGATATTCTCTAATTGGAGCCTTATAAAATAGTAATGATCTCTGTTATTCTTCCTTTCTGATAGACTCCATTGTGTAAATAAATGAGGTTTCTTTTTTTGTTTGTTTTTTGTTTTTCGAGACAGGGTTTCTCTGTGGCTTTGGAGCCTGTCCTGGAACTAGCTCTGTAGACCAGGCTGGTCTCGAACTCACAGAGATCCGCCTGCCTCTGCCTCCCGAGTGCTGGGATTAAAGGCGTGCGCCACCATCGCCCGGCTAAATGAGGTTTCTTAACTCACAAATTTTCACAGTACTCTATCTCTGAATTTCCAGGGACATGGCAAATTCCTGTGCATGGTAGACTCAACAGTGCTCTGGTCCTACAAAATTCTAGTTTTCCTCAATTAATTTTTAAAATACTTTACATGCTCCAATCCAAATGTCTTATTTTTCCTTTCCAAAACAAAATTCTGCATTTTCTGACTTCAGATCGTTAAAACTTGGGTTATACCAAAAGGAGAAAAATCAACTAGTTCTTACTTGTCAATTATAACATGTCTGAAATTTTGGTTGTTAATATAGAATGTGATGATCGTCATGATGCCATACTCCTGCCTGAGTTACACAGGTAAAGGCAAGAGGTAGGGAGAACTGACCTGGAATATATATAAACATTTCTAAATCTACCTTCTGCTTGTAATGCAGGGCAGCCATGGCTGTCAACACTGAAGTTTGCCCTTTCTTTGCTTGATTGTCCACCTTCTATCTCTGACAAAAGAGGATTTTTTTTTCTCAAAAAATTCCCTGAGAATGATTTCAAATGCAATTTCTTTTAAGAAGCCAGTTTTGATTGTTTTGATTTGATACAATTTACGCCTTAAATTCACAGTTATGTATACCACCCATCTTATGAGATGTCAGGTACTATGCTATTAGAACTTGGGTTGTGATACTTCCTTCACAATGGAGTTCATTCCCTGAAAACAAGAATGCCTTTTTGGGTTTTTTTTTTTAATATCTATGAAAAAAATCATATTTGGTAGGTGTAAACCGCTTTGGGTGGGCTACTCAGTCTAGGGGTTGTAACCCACCCTGCAGTTCAGTTATTCCAGGGTCCTGGAGAGGCACTATCTGTAAGATAATGGGCTAGGAGAGAAGAAGAAGGCTAAGCGGGGGTTCTTGTCAAAGCCTCCGTTTATTAGAGATGGGGTACAGCTTATATAGAGTAAGGAGTTGGGGGGTGGGCACAGGGGCCTGGACTCTTGCCACGTGGTTCGCGTTGGTCACGTGGTCCAGGAGGTTACCTTCGGTCAGGTCACGTAGGCCAGGAAGTCCCATCTAAGAGCTGACACACCTAGTTCTCTAGATAGTTTGGAATGTGGGGCGAGTTCTGCTAACAGATAGCTCTCCATTAACAGCCAATTTGGGTATGGGGTAGGATCTGTGAATAGAACGATTCCTTAACACAATTAGGGGTGTGGGGTTCTCTGCAGACTCCCCAGGGTGATGGTTCCTGCAATGATCCTAGGAGGAAAAGGATCCTAAAAGATCTGCAGACTCCCCACGGTGATGGTTCCTGTAATGATTTTAGGAGGATAAGGCTCCTGACAGGTAGGCATTCAAGAAACAGCATAATTTCAAAATGCACTTAACATTTTGCAAGGAACAATCTCTCCTAAATCTACTCCAATTTATATAATAAGTTCACTCTAAGCAAAGACTCATTGGCCATAGAAGAAACAATCGTCAATCACCTAAGACATTGCCTACAAAGAATGTTTGTTTACACTGGGACTTTATGTCCCAAAGCTACTCTCTCTTAGTTAACTGTCTATTGCTATGATAAAACAGCATGACTCTGATGAAACACAACAAGGCTTTCTTGTTATGAATTCCTCAGTCTGTTTTCTGTTTTCAGTCAGGACCTCCTGTCAATGGAATTTTCAGCCCCGCTCCACTGGACATTATCGCAGCACTTATTAGTTAAGAAAATGCCTCCACAGGCTTGCCTGCACACAAATGTGGTAGAGGTATTTTGTCAATTGAGAGTCCCATTTTGCAAATGACTCGAGCTTGTGTTAACTTGATGTTAACTCTGCAGCATAGTAAACTTATTAGCCAAATTTAATAAAATAATTTTTAAAAGGACAGAATTTATATAAACTTAAGATACACTATTTTCTAACGATGCAACTGACAACTAGAAAGTTCTTTTCAAATAACTTTTTTAAAGGAAGGTCTTGTTTTATTTGCACTTATTTAAAGATCTATTCTTCTTTATACATATGTTTATTAAAAAATCCAAATGTTTGGACAGTTTAAGACAACAACCAAGGATTTCTTTTCAATTCAAGTTGGAATCCCAATAGAAGGAGAAAGTAACAGTGACATTAACTAATCATTCAATCAAAAATTGATTTATGAGAATTTAATAAATATGAAATTCAAATTTAGAGAAATTTAATGTGCTTTCAAGAGATGAGGGAGAACGAAAGTCAAGACATGCTGAGACTTAGAGGCAAAGTACACTTTTATCTGCAATATGCAACTTTCATTTGAAAATCATGTTGGTGAATTATGCTTAAGCACACAAAAATACTTGCTGATAATTTTTCTAGTGTAAAGAGTGACTCATCTTGAATTTTTTTTTTACATTAAACATCTCTGAAGAGGCTTCCAAAGTCTTCCTGAATCTGGGGTACAGTTGGATAAGCTGACTCCAGAAAAATCTTAACAGACCCAAGAAATAGAAAGCAACAATGTCCAGTGAGCAGCCTGCCACCTTTACTGATTGTAAACTGTACATCAAGCCCCAAATTTAACATTTGTTTTGGTACATCTTCTTACTGTTTCACATATCCGTAAGATATTTCCCGACTTTCTGGTGGGCTTACCTTCTACCTTTCTACATCAGAAACACAAACAACAAAACACAGTTCTAGCTAACTTCAACAATGTATATTAAGAAAAGCAACATGAGAATGAAGTACTTACAACATCAAGGAAGCAGAATCAAACACATAGTCTGTCTGAGAATGTCACTGGCTTGAGGATATGAAGGACTTTTTCAAAGGTTCCTGTGTTAAAGGTACAGAACCCTGTTTCTGGTGTTGTGGGAAGATGAGAGGATCATGAGTTCTCTGGATCCTCTATGAATGGATTCACAACTAAATGAACTACTAAGAAGGGGCAGGAACTGCAGAACCTAGGGATTCTTTGAAGAAAAAATCACTGCAGGTTTAAAAAATAGGTCTTATCCTCGGACACCTCCTTTCTCTCTCTATTTGCTTCTTAGTTACCTGAGTTAGGCAGACTTATTCCACCATCCTTTTTTTGATATGGTACATTGCTTCATCCCCTAAAACCATAAAGCAAAATAAATTATTTCCTTCTAAGTTCTTTGTCTCATATATTTCATTATAAAAAAAGACCTCCCCAACATATACATTTTTTAATACATAATTCATAATAAAGGTGATCTCTTCGGGAAAGAGTTCTTAGTTATTTTTATTTAGCATGGGTTCCCCGCACTTCAACTTTCTTTAGATCCAGTTTTATTGATATCTAATCATCATCATAATAATTTTATTCATAGGAAAATCAAAACCAAAAAGCATCAGATAAACAATGAATAAAATCAAGAATATCAGGCAGATGAGATGGGTCAGTGGTTAAAGAGCTTGCTGCCAAGCCTGACAACATGAGTTTCATCCACAGAACCTGCATAATAAAAGGAGAGAACTGAGTTTTGAAAGTTGTTTTTTTTTTTATCTCTACATCCATGAATGTCATGGAATGCACATTGGTGTGGGAGAATTGTCTTTATTCTGCCAATCATATTTTAAATAAATGCTTATTGGCCAGGCAGGAAGTATAGGTGCATCAACCAGACAGAAAATAGAGGCAGGGTGATGAGAACAGAAGAATGCTGGGAAGGAGGAAGCCCAATCCTCCCCATTCCTACCCACACCAACCAAGAAGCAGGATGTGACCTGCCTCCTTGAGAAAGGTACTGAACCATGTGGCTAACATAAATAAAAATAATGGGTTAATATAAGCTACAAGAGCTAATAAGAAGACTAAGCTAATGGGCCAATCAGTTTGTAACTAATGCAGACTCTGTGTGATTTTCTCTGGGACTAAATGGCTGGGGGACCAAGCAGGACAGAAACCCAAATGAGCAGGCCCTTCCATGTTACAGCACATGATGGAATATTTATACACATCTGCATAAAAGAAACTAACTAAATAAAAAATACATTATATTACAAAATCTAAAGGGAAGCAGTTCCTTAGTTCTCTGTGCTCTCTCTGCCTTGTTTCACAGGGTTCTAGGATCTGTCTCTGTTTCCTAGCATTTCTATGAAAAGTCTTTGTGAACCAGCATTTTTAAATATGGATTCTGAGTTTTGAAATGAGGTCTCCATGCTTACAAGTCAACCACTTAACTGACTGAGTTATCCCCCTAAGCTTTAGTCCTTTAAAATTTTATATAACCATCTTTTATTGAACCTGTTAAATTCAGCAAAGATCATTTTTTTTTGTTTGTTTCTCTACTGTGGAAATGTACCAGACTATTCCACACTGTTAATATGCTCAATAAATGTATTGGAAGGAAATCAGTTGTTTTTAATTTCTGTACCACTGGAGTTGTAGAAGAATGTTAATTTTTTTTCAATAAAGTCTTTAAACTTTTTGTTTTTAATAATTTATGTGAACAGGGTAAATTTCTCATACTCTTGGGGCAAATAAAAGAATATTGATATTGCATCTTACAAAGAAAGTTAATCAATTTGTCTTTGGAATGCTCTAAGATATAAATATGAACATGCAAAGGGCAGACAGGATTTTATGTATTTCATTCCTACCAATTTACAGTTTATGAACAATATCAGAACTTGGTTAAAACATCATATCCATGTTTTCTGGATGGATCATGTGATCATCAAATGCTCAGAAAACACTTATTTGAAATTATCACCAAGACATGCTACCAAAATATAGCAAATAAGATAAAATATAAAAAGTAGCTAACAAAATTGACAAACACTATAATATTACTGGAAACCAGGTAAAATTCTCTATTGGTATCTTAACAGAGGAAGAAGTAGACTATGATTGATTATTTTGTACTTCAGCAATTCTGCCAATAATTACTTATAGGGAAAAATTAATTATGCCCTAACAAACAAAAACCTGTGACACTGACTCTTGTATTTCTTGTACAATTTTATGGTGATGGGGTGTGAATTATTTTCTCTCTGCTTTGAGACAGCCACTGATTCAATTAGGCCCTGAATTTCATTTCACAAATACAAACTTTAATTGAATACTGTTCTCTCTGAATATTGAAAGAACTGTATATTTCATATCAGCACAAACTATTAAAAAGTCAGATAAGTCCAATATGTAGAAATATCTGATATTACAAATTAGTTTATTTCTAGAGAAGTTTGCGAAACTCCACAGTCAAGACAAACATAAGACTTTAGGCACAAGGTTATGGTGTTTCAGTTAAACATAACACAGGAAATGATTCTATTGCTTACATAGTAGTTAGTGTTTAATTGAATGAAGTGAAAATGAGAGTCTTTCTATTATTTGGGGAGTCAAAGCTGGTCAACCTAGAGAAGTAATGAAACACAGGTTTCCTAATTTTTAGTTTATCCATGAAAGAAGGAGTTAGAAAATAGTTGGGTTTTTTGTTGTTGTTGTTGTTGTTATTGTTGTGGTTTGTTTTTTGAGATAAGGTTTCTCTGTAGCTTTGGTGCCTGGGAACTAGCTCTTGTAGACCAGGCTGGCCTTGAACTCCCAGAGATCTGCCTGCCTGTGCCTCCCAAGTGCTAGGATTAAAGGCGTGGGACACCATGCCTTTAATAGTTTTTAAACATTAAATTGCATTAAAAATATTTACAGATCATTAAACAATAACAAAAATTCCCTGTGAAGAACCAGGAGCAGGCCTGGCATTGTTTTATAATGTGCTTCAGTTTAGCTTAATTGTTCTTTGGTCAGACAACATCTACTGTGAATCTTCTCATCATTTCTATTTGAGGACACCCTTTCAGGGATGGTATCACAGTTTCCAGGCTGAGTTTCATACTCTAATGGTTTTGTGCAAAAAAATCCCTTTTTATTTTCCAAATTAGATAGTGGAATCTGCTTGCATTGGTCAGAGGAGGGAAGACACATGAAGGAGAAGAATCATTTCCCATTTCAGAGCCAATAAATAAAAGGGCAAGAGAAGAAAAGGGATATGAGTCTGTGTACTATAGAGAGAGCTATGATCTGTGTAAGCAAAAAGGATGCAGTCACTTAATACCTAGGAAAGCAACCATTACTTTCTATGTCAAGTGATCAGTTTTGTAGCAGAGAACTAGAAAGTGCCATTCCAAACTTATCTGTTCCTAATTAAATGCCAAACCTTCTCTTCTTAAAACTTAAAAAGAAAAGGTGTGATTTAGAATTAAGTTGGCAAGACCACTGAAAAGAGACCCTACTGATGAGGTGAATTGAGGTCCCTGTTTTCATAGCCAAATCTCCTTTGATTCACAAGCATGTGGCTGATTCCCTATTTTATCTCTTTAGTGTTTCTTATGTGGAGAAAACAACCTAATGTGTACATTGACAAGGGCCTGCGTAACACAAACTTATGCTACAAGCCTTGAAAGGTGGACATTCAATACAATTCCATGTTTTACTACACTGTCATTCTTTGATGAGTCTTTCTTCTCCATATATTCTCAGGCCATATACATTTTGCGTTTTATAACCTCTACATTTAGAACTATCTATCTATCTATCATCAATCTATCTATCTATCTATCTATCATATATATATATGTAGCTATATATGTAATTTTAATTTTTTGCAAATTAAGATATATACCTGCATATATATTTTCTAAACAAAATAATAAAGACCATACATCAGAGTCTGAGGATGTAGTAAAGTTGGCAAAGTGCTTGCCCAGTAGTCTGGGCTACATCCCCATCACTTCGTAAACTTGATCTGGTAACACATACATGTGATCTCAGCATCCAAGAGTTGGTGCAGGAGAATTGTCTGTATTCTGTCAATCATATTATAAATAAATGCTGATTGGTCAGGCAGGAAATAGAGGTGGAAAACCAGACAGGAAGTAGAAATGATGTAATGAGAACAGGAGAATTCTGGGAAGGAGGGAGTTGATTCCTCCCACTCATGCCCATACCACCGAAGCAGCAGGATGTGATCTGCCCCACTGAAAAAAGGTACTGAGCCACATGGCTAACATAGATCAGAACAATAGGTTAATCAAGATGTGAGAGTTAGCCAGTGAGAGGCTAGAGCTAAAGGGCCAATCAGCTTCTAATTTATGGAGACCTATGTGTGATTTTCTTTGGGGATAAACAGTTGTGGGGTACTGGGTGGGACAGAAACCAACAACACGCAGGCCTGGCCCTTCATTTTACAAGAGTTGGAAATAGAAGAAAAGGGTCTTCTCCAGCTAAATATGGCTATTTGAAGGCCTTTCTGGAATACATTAAGTGCTACCATAAAGTAAAAATATTCACTTGGCAGAAGAGCTCATATATTTGGTCAACATTCAATTCTTACATTTTTATTAAAATAAAAAATGAGCAATAAAATCTGGTCTAGACAGGGTTAACCATTTGATGATATATATTGTACTTATTACTGTATTCTTCAGAATATTTATCTGATCCAGAAGAAGTATAAGGGACCTTTAAGTGAGAGCCCTCACATTTTAATAGATTCTGCACAGAGCCATGGTAGAGCCTTCAGATGTCTATCCATCAGGTAGTTTATTGTAATTACCTAAAAGTAAGACTCAATGCAGGGTTGCATCCTTGTATGACCTTGATTTAAACTAGACTGTCTATATCTGAAACTTTGACCCTGGTGGAATCTTTAGGGAATAGACTGATTGAAACCTCTTTGCCTTTTCCATTTCTGTCTTATAGACCACCATTATTGATCTAGTATTGGAAAATAAAACAGAATATACTCCTTCATCATTCACTTTTATAGATCTCTTTCTTCCTGCCTTGACGTGGTCCATATCATCCTTAGGTTTTATGTGATAAATGCATTCAATAGAATCTGCAGCACACATCCTGGGTTCCTAGCAAACCTAGATGACTAGAGCAAAGACCTGAGCAGTGGCATCTGTGTTCCTCTTGCACTAACCGTCTGTGATCAATCCTCTTCCCAGGTGCAGATGGTATTCATCAGCTTCAGAATCCTGGCCACTACCACATCTTCCCTGGTTATTTCTGTCACTGACAGATGGGTTCTTGGCTATGAGTTATTCTCAGCAGCCAAACCATCACGGTCTGTCCCAATATACTGTTGTAGAATACTGGAGAATTGGACCACTCTATAGTGACTGAAAGTTACCTAATGGACATGTGCTAATTTTGCAACACATAGGAGAGTCACAATAGTGCCAATAGATTCAGTGTGTGATGATTTGTTTTTATAAAATATGTCCCTAGGTTTTTCTATCTGGTAATTGCCTCATGATATGGATTAAACAAACTGTATAGACAAATCAAATGTGGGTATTTATAGCTAGAAATCATTAAGATCACAAATGTGAACTAAGAATATGCTTTTAAAATATTTATTAGGGCAGATGAGATGGTTCAGTAGGAGGAGGAACTTGCTACCAAGCCTCACAATCTGCGTTTGACCCCTGCTACCCACATAGGCGAAGGAGAGAAGACTTTCACAAGTTGTCCATTGGCTTTTCCACATGCACCCAGGCACATGGGTACTTACATATACATAAATACACATGCAAAATTATATAAAAGTGAGGAAATTCAAAAAGTTCTTTACTGCTGACTGACCCAAACATGCTTCCTTTTTCTCCCTTCCTAACACTGTTCTCTGTGAGAAAATGGTTTACTGAAAGATGAACTTGTATTGGTTTCCCCTCTCATACTGCATGCTAGAAGGCTCTGAAATAGAAAGCAGAAACCACTTAAAATCTTTTCCAGTATTTTAGAAAAACTGTAAAACAATTATGGTAGTAAGTGCTTTCAAAGGTAGCAGCAAGGAAGGGGGAGGATAGAAAGCAAGAG
>NW_004949099.1:24166105-24191449 GCF_000317375.1 Microtus ochrogaster | reverse complement strand
AGAGAGAGAGAGAGAGAGAGAGAGAGAGAGAGAGAGAGAGAGAGAGAACTATAGAACTATTTGGGACAAATAAAAAATAACAAAGCACAACTCAACAAAATAACTCAAAGCAAACAAACGGAGCAAGTGCTCAAAGTCTTGTTATTGGTGTCTCAGGGAGTCAGTAACAAGAGAAAGGACTAGTTTTTCTGAGTTTGTAAGTCACAAGGATTTTAATTATTTTGCTGCCTTTGCCTTTTCTCCAAACAGAACATCAAAGCAGCAAAGTCATCTCTAGAGGTCTTGTAGGGCTGGTACCTAGGGTATCCATACCATCATCATTATCATGGATGGATAATCAAAACACATGGGGCTTATGTTCACACCAAAAATTATGATACTGAAAAGTTTTGAGAACACAGCTTACTCTAGACAAAGTAGCCTCAAAGGCTTTCTATATTCTTTTTCTAACAGCTGGTAGCAGAGAAGCATGGAGTTAGCATGATTTAAATTATAATCAGATTTCACTGAAAATCTGAACTGATGAACTCTGCTCTACACTGGCCAAATCTTTCTGTTAGTTATGATCAGAAAAAATTATTGATGTCTTGGGAAGATTATATAAACCTGTGCACTGTGTCACAGACAAGGCTATCACCCCTTTCTCAGAGAGAACTCCATGATTCCATTGTCTTTTGACTGCATTATTAATGATAGTAACACAAGAAAGCAACAGTTTGGAGTCTTGGCGCTTTGTAACTCCCTCCTACATGCCTCCTTAGACCACTGCTCTAATATACAGAATATGATAAATTGCTATAAGAGAGAAGAGAAATTAGTTTCCATCTGAACAGACATTATAGAGTATGCAAGGAAAATAAGGTGCCTCCTTTTCATGTACCAGCATTGAAGTTTTACACATGTGCATGCCCATGAAACGTGCATCTCTGGAAGATGATGTTTTTGTCCTGGCACGGTGTACAGTAGCTTTAAGTGCTTTAGCAGCTATAGGTAGAAGAGACCTGAGGTTACACTGCCTCCCTATCCACCTCCAGTCATTTAACATGATCGTGCAAATCCCAAGGGTGCTATCTATTTTTAAACAACTTCATGATGCAACATTATGCAAGCTCTTTTGGTAACCCAGTTTAGTGTTTACCCTGATTTTTTGTATATGTAGCCTTAGCATAGTTGAAAGTAATACCAAGAAGTGAGGTTATAAGATACATACAGTATAGCTCCCTTTTTGTTTTGCTTTTTAAACCAAACTCAAGAAGACTATTCCCACTACACACAATCCTTTATAACCTAATTTGTTGAATCCTGACACCTTTTCTCATAGACATTGATTTGACCACCTCTATGTTGTCAACAAACATGGCAGCATAAGCTCCCAGACTCTTCCCAAACAATAGATTTTAACTTTTGGCTAGAAAGCTTCTAGAAGGATCCATTGGATCAGTTATTCAGAAAAAAAATATGAATCATCAGAACCAGACTAGACAAAGTCATCTTCTATTTGGAAAAGAAGAAAACTGTTTTCTGTCCATGAAGCTGTTAAGATGCACAGAGCTTCAGGATGTGCATTGATGAGTCTTGTTGCAAAAGGATCCCATCCCCTAAACTGCATTTCATAACTCAGCTAATCCGTAACATAGGTGCCATATTTAGGTCCTCCAAAGATACTATAGGATACAGACACGAGGAAGTGCTGTTCTATTTTCTAGAACTGACCATGTTGTTTTCAAAAGACCTCTGCAGCAAGTAAGGTCTTACTGGGATTTTGTGATCTGCAGCTAGTTCTGATATTTGTTTCTTGGTTTTTAAAAGAGTAACCCTCGTAGAAATTCATAATTTTAAAGAAATGTTACGTGTGCTCCGGGGGTGTCTGATCAATACAACAGGAAATATAAAAACAGTCAGGGTTGTTGCTAAGCACTCCAGTCCCAGTGTCTTCACTATAAGGATGATATTCATCCACAGGAAAAAAAAAAAAAAGGCAACCCACAAAGTTAGTGCTGCTCCTCTCCCTCTTACAAGCCACTCTGTGTTAGAAGTTGCTTGTTTTTAAATGACTTTCCTAAAATTCAACCCTTGAGAAGACTTTGGATTCCTGTATGAGGATTATGTTACTCCATATTGCTCCCAATGTGCTAACAAACTAAAGCACTGTTTATGCTTTATTCATATATTTACTTATTGTTTATTAATTATGTTTTTGACAATTTCATGTATGCAATGCATTCTGATGACTCTCTCCCACCTTATTTCATATCCTTTCCATTCATATCAACTCTCCATTCTCCATATTATTCTCCTCCTGTATTCATGTCCTTTACATTTGTTTTGTTATGAAGCTTAACCAGGGCCATTTGTTTGGAATTATTCATGAAGTCTGGTAGACTCACAAGAAAGAAAACAACTGAATATAATAATTCCTGTCTCTCAGAATCCACCCATAGTCACTAGTTCAGAAGTAAGAAGTAGGACCCCTGAACTGCTCCTCATATCCATATGCTTGACTGTCGGCAACCCCATTCATGTGCGGACTCCTTGCTAGCAACCACAGTTGATGTGAATTCAGTTACAACTGTGTCTTACTAAAATGATGATGATGATAATGATGATGATGATGATGATGATGATGATGCTAATAAATTTTACTGCTCTTTCTCCTATCTTCTGGCTTTTATATTCTTTCTACCCTGTCTTCTGCAATGTTCTTGATTGTTGAAAGGGACACATTGTCAATACTCTAATGCTATCAGCATCAAAGTTTTAAGGAGAAAAGAAATAATATCTCTTTGTAGGTCAGGTATTACAAGGCACATGCTTCTAAATTTTTATCAACTTATAAATTACACAAATTTTCTGATAGTTTCTTTTTTACTCTGGATAAAATCGTGATTCAAATAGTTTTCCCTTTCTAAGTGTGTTGGTTTGCATGCAGAGCATAAAAGTTGACGGTGGGAATTATGTTCATTTTCTCTACCACCTTACTCATTAAGATGCTGACTCTTAATCAAACATGTTGCTTGCTGTCTGCCTTTCTTTGTGGATCCCATGTCTCTACTGAAGTTGGAACTATTGTATTGATAAAAACTAAAGGTTCCTGTGGCCATCAAACACTAATGGGCTTAAGGCTGGCTACAGATGTCAAAAGTAAAAGGTGTTTCAGTGGCCTGACTCTGTCTACGTAAAATCCTTAGGTTAAAATGTCTAAAGGCATAATATTCGAGCCTTCAACTTTTAAAAAGAAATTTTGATTCTTAGGATCCATCCCACTTTAATCCAATTTGATATTTTTATAAAATAAATTCAAGAAGGTTCATTCCTTTTTCTTTCAAGAGTGCACAGTGGAAGGATTGTTATATTATTACTAACAAACATTGAATCTTCTATTGTCTTGACTGACTTTGCCAAATTCTAGAGCTTCAGGAAACAAATGTTCACTGTTACCTGGACTGTGATGTTTGCTGATGGGAGCTTAAACAGTCCAAGACAGAACATTGGTTCTACACAATGGAAAAGTTGGGAAAAAGACAAAAAAAAAAACAAGCAAACAAAAAACACCAAGCAAAGGTTATATAAATAATCCTGAACTGAATACATGGTAAATATAGGTAATAATACCTCAGAAATAAGGCCTCATATGGAAATGAGGAATATGTCAATTATTATATAACAGAACAAAAATCATCCTTGTTAGAAGACATCAAAGAGTTCAGCTGAATTGCATTATTGTTTAAGTGTTTTGTGGAAGGGTTTGCTAGAGATGAAATGGTATATTTGCCTAAGGAAATATTAAAGGATAGAAGGTATGTCTTGGCATCTTTTGATTGTTGAGAAGAAAATATAAAAATAGTGACATGATTGAAAGAATACACTTAGTAAAAGATATAGAAGTAGAATTGAAAAGCTGAAACAATGTCAGACTGAATACTTTGGAATACATTGGAAAAAATGAGAGAGGATATTCAATAAGAAAATTAAACTGTGGCCAAAGGACATTTATTTGCTATTTAAACATTGCTAAGGACCTACTGTCTAATTCAATGGTTAATCATGAACATGACTGCACTCTTGACCTTCCATCATAAGTTCAAAATAAAAGAGATTTAACAACATTCAAAAGACAAGAGTGATCTCCCAATAAAACAATACCCAGTGGGACTTCAGAGGCAGAAATATTCTTGTGGCACATATGGGAAGAACCACATACATAGGCTCAAACCTGAGATAATCTTGTGTGCGTCAACAAGGAACAGAGTTAGTGGAAAGCAGAGTACCACCTTGAGAATAGAGTAGGCATTGAATTGTCATTTGAACCAAGCTTAGTTATAGGCTTGGCAGCATACAAAGCCTTAAGCCTCAATCCTTTCTTGATAAAATTCTGAAGGGTCAGAGTTTCAACGTACCCAAAATGAAACACTGTAATCTTGGTAGCCCTCAGAAACAAAGAGAATTATTCTTTAGCTTGAAATTTCAATATTGTTCACTCTGTTTGATTCAGAACTTGTTTGGCATGTATGACACCATTCTTTTATTTGCATTTCTCGTTCCCAGTGGCAATATCTAACTGATAGATATTTTGGCAGCACGTAACTTCTTTGATTCCACAGATTCACACCTGAAGAACAAAGTGTCTTAAAATTAACTGTACCCTGAGTCACCACTCCCTCCATGTCTGATGTAGAAGATATTTATATGAGACCCCAGGCTGTAGATTTGGGGAGTTATCAATGGTACAAATGAAAGCATTGCAGGCTGCTAGGAATGAATAAATATATTGACATGTGAGGAGGAAGACACCAATTTTGGAAGAACAGGAGAGACTAAAGGCTGTAATTAGAAGCTTGTATTTCCCTAAACTCATATATTAAATTCCAGTCTGTGAGATGATTCTCTTAAGACTTGGTACCTGGCAAAAGGCCTCAGGCTCACAAGAACAGAGAAAAGGCAAGCAGGAAGCCTCCCCAGATGCTGATACATAGACATCTGGATGATAGGACTTCTCAACCTCTAGAAATATAAGAAATCCATTTCTGATGTTTGCAAGCAACCAAGTATGTGGCATTCTCTTACAGCAGCAACACGGAGGAATATACATAGCTCATGTCACTCTGAAGGAAAAGTGTTAAAGGGTGTCTCATTCTGCTCCATTCTAAATCTGAGCATTGCATAGACTGATATCCAAGGATTTATCTGGCTGACCTGCATAAGGGAAATGTTATCGTTATTAAAAGCAACCTTGATCACTTTTTTTTTAGACATGTAAGGATTACAAATGGCATCTACTCAGAAGCACATGTAGTTTGATCCTTAGAAATACTTGATGAGGAATACACTGCACTTCATTCTGAAATAAACAGAAGTCATTGTGTCCACCTAACTACATAAGAAAAGAATTATCAGAAACTAAAAAGGATCTGAAATTCCTAAGACCTAATATCTATTGTATTAGACTGTATTTGAAACACATTATCACTCCAAACATCAGTGAGGCCTATTCAGATATTATACAACTTATTTTTTCAAGGCAAAATGTATTTCTGAACCCATCTGTTCAGTTACTCTTCTCTCTGTGTTTCTTTGGCTACAATTATCTTTCCTAATTGCCTTGAAAGCAATAGGAGAAAAGGTCAATTAGCAATGTCTGTACATGGCAGGAAATTATTGCTCGGTTTCTATTTTCTGCACCTCGTTTGATCTTCTAAATGTGTTTTGAGACTTAGCAGGGACTTAACTGATCAACTGGGCACAATGAGAACACTCTAATCAAATAATGAAGTGATAGATTTTGTCTTATTTCTATCAGGCCACTTATGACCTGTAAAAAATATAATTGAGCCCATGTCTAAATTTATCTATGCTCCATCTTCTACGAGTTTATATTAAGGACATGGCTTGATTGTACTGATCTGAATAGGAAAAAATACATCTTCTTGATTGAAAGAAACCAGACTCAGTAAGATTCCAAAGCAAGAATTCAATCAGTTCACCAAGGGGTTAGAGCCTCTGCTTTCTTAACACAGAGATATAAAGAGAGTAGATATACAGAAAGAGTAGAGAGCTGGGAAAACACAGCTAGCTAGGCCTGCCAAGATACGTGTTCTCAAGCTTTAGTGGATACAAAAAGATATGTTGTTGATAGAATACTAATATCACTGTAGATACCAATGGTGCTACAGCAAACACAGCAGATGGACTGAAACTCAGAAGAGTACCTTGAAACTGTGAATACCAGAATGCTGCTCCTTCACTGAAGAACCCCATTCCCTTAGATGCAGTTTCTATCCACATAAGTTAATACAGCTGTACCACTTTGAGATTAACTGTGTTTATTTAACAGAAAGATTTAATTTAATTTATTTTTGATGGTTGTTTATATTTTTTATCAAGTTTATTGACTATTTGTGTATTTAACATCACGCATCTTGATCCCACTTATCTCATTGTCCCCTTGCTACTTTCATCAACTCTTGAAACCACCTCCATCCCCCCCCAAAAAATCCCAAAATTTAAAAGAAAAACCGGAAAAGAAACTAACATACACACATACACACACACAAATAAACAAATCAAAAGCCCCTCACAGAAACCATAGTGTGGTCGGGTGAGTCACACACTGTATACTTAAATCCATATATCTTTGCTTGTTCATTGCAATGATTCTTTGGTTTGTTTCAAGACCTCTGAATTCTGTTACACCCTCAATACTGAGGACTCCTCTTAAGTATTATATTGTTGCCCTGTGTCATGGAGATTCTATAGCTTTGGATTTCTAAGTTCATTCTTTCCCATGCTTCAGCAGTTGATAGATGAGGTCAGTGTTAGAGTGGGCTATCTCATAGTCATGGTTCTGATTTTGATCCACCACACTATCCATATTTCTCCCTACCCATCCCTCATTCTCCTACATGTTTCTGTTAAAATTACAAAAGTGCATGGTGATAGATATGGATCTATTTTCATTCTTCTACATGTTGATATCTAGTTATGCCAGCACCATTTGTTAAATATTCTTTCATTTTTCCATTTTATAATTTTTGCTTCTTTGTCAAAAATCTGGTGTTTGTAGGTGTGTGGGTATTTGATTTGGGTACATTGGTCCTCCTGTCTATTTTTATGCCAAGACCAGTTTTCAGTACTGTAGTAGAGTTTGAAGTCAAGGATTGTGATGCCTCCAGAAGTTCTTTTATTATACAGGATTGTTTTGACTATCCTGGGTTTTTTTTTGTTTTTCCATATAAAGTTGATTACTGTTATTTCTAGGTCAGTGAAGAATTTTGCTAGTATTTTGATGGGTATTACATTGAATCTGTAGATCACTTTTGGTAGGATTGCCATTTTTATTATGTTAATTCTACCAACTCAAGAGCATGGGAGACCTTTAACCTTTCTGGTGACTTCTTCAATTTCTTTCTTCAAAGATTTAAAGTTCTTGTCCTCTAAGTCTTCCACTTGTTTGGTTAGAGTTACTCCAATATATTATATGCTATCTTTGGCTATTGTGATGGGTGATGTTTCTCTGATTTATTTCTCAGTGCATTTATCATCTGTGTAAAGGAGGGCTACTGATTTTTTTTAGTTAATATTGTATCCTGCTACATTACTGAAAATATGGATCAAAGACCTCAACATAAAGCCAGCTACACTGAACATCATAGAAGAGAAAGTGGGAAGTACACCTGAACACACTGGCACAGGAGATCATTTCCTAAAGATATCCACAGCAGCATGGACACTGAGAGAAACAATAAATAAGACCTCCTGAAACTAAAAACCTTCTATAAAGCAAAAGACATGGTCAACAAGACAAAAATGGCAGTCTAAGGAATGGGAAAAGATTTTCACCATCCTCACATCCGACAGAGGTCTGATCTTCAAACTATACAAAGAACTCAAGAAATTGATCATCAAAGAAACAATTCAATAAAAAAAATGGGTACAGACCTAAGCAGAGCAATCTCAACAAAGGAATCTAAAATGGCTGAAAAAAGAGTAAGAAAATACCAATATCCTTAGCCATTAGAGAAATACAAATCAAAACAACTCTTAGATTCCATCTTACACCTGTAAAAATGGCCAAGATAAAAACAAAAACAAAACACTGATGACAATTTATGCTGGAAAGATTGTGGGGTAAAGGGAACACTCCTATATGGCTGATGGGAGTGCAAGCTGGTACAGCCCCTTTGGATATCAGTATGGAAATTTCTCAGAAAATTAGGCAACAACATTCCTCAAGATCCAGTAATATCATTTTTACGTACATACCCAAAGGATGCCCAATCATACCACAAGGACATGAGCTCAACTATTGTCATAGCAGCATTGTTTGTCATAGACAGAACCTAGAAACCACCTAAATGCCCCTCAACCAAAGAATGGATACAGAGAATGGGGTACATTTACACAGTGGAGTACTACACAGCAGAAAAAAATAATGACATCTTGAAATTTGCAAGCAAATGGATGGATCTATAAAACATTCCATTGAGTGAGGTAACCCAGAACAGAAAGACAAATATCATATGTACTCACTCATAAGTGAGTACATTTTTAAACAGAAAGCAAAGAAAACCAGCCTACAAATCACAGTCTCTGAGAACCCAGACAACAATGAGGACCCTAAGAGAGATATACATGTATCTAATCTACATGGGATGTAGAAAAAGAGAAGATTTCCTGAGTAAATTGGAAGCATAGGGACAATAGTAGAGGGTTGAAGGGGAGGGGAGAGGAAGGGAAGAGAGCCGAGAAAAACATATAGTTCAATAAAATAAAAAATAAAATATAGAAGGTTAAAAAAGAAATAAAAAATTACAAAAGTGATGTATTAAAGTGCAACATTCTTTGGATAAGTAAATCTAAGAACCCACATAGCTTTCTTATTCCTATGATGAGGTCCTATTTATTCCCAAAGTATTAGTATAGCTAGGCAAATGAATGGCAAAAGAAATTATGAAATGAATATATTAAATTATAAGAGAGGCAAAGTTTACTTGTGTACTTTCAAAGTGTTGAGTAAACCTAGCAATTAAAGAAGACATAAGACAGATATGAGGAGGAGTGTACATAAAAATTTAATGTAAGTGTTATGTGATCTAATAAATGAAAATTAAACCTGAGATGCCATTTCCTATTAGTTGAACTTAGGCTGTTGTATAGAAGTAATTAAATTATGTGTGAATGTAAAAAAAATATAATTTTTAGCATTGTGTCCTTGTATAGAATTTTCTCAGCTATTCATCTCCAGTTAAAAAAATCCATTGGTGTATCAGTAGTTTTGATCTTTCTTAGTTTTATATTATTATTATTATTATTATTATTATTATTATTATTATGTAAAATGCAAAATGTTCAATGTCATTACGACAGTTTCAAATTAAGGGTGTTTTTGTGCTTATTCTTCATCCCCTGTCCTCCGCACCCCTGTGCTGTCCCATGGCAGATTTCCTTCTCCTCAATCTCTTTATCTTTTTTATATCTTAATGTGTTCCATCATTTATTTGGAGAAGAAAAAGGAAAACTTGAACATTCTCCATGAATATGCTATTCCTCCAGTACAACAGCTTCAGAAAAATACTTCTCAGAAGAGAAGCAAGTTTGAAGCATATCTTAAATGCAGTCATGTTGGTTTCTCAGTTAAGGAGGCTGAAAATGATGATAAGCAAAGTTCATGCTTAAGACTGTTTTGCTCAATATCATACTCAAGTAGGACTTACCATATGGAAAAATAATATGAGTAGGTTGCATGAAAGAACACAGAAGAATAACAAAACTATTATTGCCTTGATGAATAAAAAGAATCCAAATTATGACATTTAAATAAGGGAAGAAAAAAAGATATAACTTAAGATAACTTCAGAACACAGGGGATTCAGAGCAGCAATTTCTCTTACCTGAAGAATACAGATATAAGAGGATGATGGACTTCTGTTGTGAAGAGTACTCTTGTTTGTCCCTGGCTGCTCAGAACCAAAATAATTACACAGAAACTGTTATAATTAAATCACTGCTTATCCCATTAGCTCTAGCTTCTTAGTGGCTAACTTTTTAATTTTAATTTAACCCATTTCTAGTAATCTGTGCATTGCAATGAGGTTGTGGCTTTCCAGATAAAATTCTGTTGTCTGTGTCTGGAGGGGCTACATGGCATCTCTCTGACTCTGCCCTCTTTCTCCAAACATTCAACCTAGCTTTCCTGCCTATAAATTGGAGCCAGATAAATCTGCATAAAACCCAAGAAATCTTAGAAAGCAATTCTAGACATACAAAAAACACAGTTTAGCACAGTTTCTTGGTAGCCACAATTTTTTTCTAGATAGGCTTGTGGTGATCAAGGTACTGAAGGTGAAGTAAAAACTGCACAATTTCTTTAAAAATGTGGCAGCTTCCTGGCTCACCAGCACGAATTTCTCTAGCTCTTTTCAGAGTTCTGTCTAAGGAGCATTGAAATGGGGTTTGTGACCAGAGTGATACAAAATTGCTAAGTGGCAACATAGACAGGCTTTGTGCCTAAAAACAGGGCTGTGAGCATGACTCTAAGAGGCATCAAACAACTCTGCTATGTTGGACTGGGCAGAGCAAGCAGGTAGTACCATATTTCCCCTAGCAATGGCACAGCTTAAGTTTTAAGACATGCTTAGCATTTTAAGAAGTGCTCCTAGACAGTAAAGCATTACAGATACACAATAAGTACAGATTCAGATTTTAAAAAAAAAGACCTCTAAGTCACATTGTTGAATAAATGTATGTAGGCTTGGGGGAGAGAAGAAAAAGAGTACAGAGAGTTGAAAAAAAGTAAATCTTACAAAAATTAAATGAAGTCTTTAAAGAGACAGTAAAGACCATCATAGATTAAAAGGAGTAAAGAAAAATAAACCACATTAAGATCAAATATACACAGAGAGTCTGGATTATGTATATTATTGTGCCTTCTTTGAATTTTTTGACTGTGAAAAAGCCACGTACAGAGGGACATTTCATTGTATGGATTGCTAAACTAAACCAGCATGTATATTATAAAGGTATCTTTACTTCAGAATTTGGGTTTAAGGATATGTTGCTTTGGAAAAGAGGTTCTTTTGTTTCCACAGAGGATGAAAACCTGTGGATTCATTCCAAGATATTATGGTTTGATGGACCAAGGTTTTCTTAAAGGTTGTCTCTAACAGCCTTCAAAAAATTACTTCACCCAATAAACAGCAAGAAGTTGGACAGAACTATGCCCATATTCCAAAATGCTGTTTATAAATATGTGTTTACATTTAAAAGGGGATATTCTATAGAGGTTTGCATTGCTATGGATCTTGGTTTGATGATACAAATTTAAGTTCAATTATATATATATATTTCTGTTCTTGATTAAGGTATTGTGTTTGTGCAGCTCATTTAAAAAGTGTAATGTATAATTAAGAAATACAGGTTAATAGATAATTCTCTATAATAGTCAAGCTTGTAGTCATGTTAGATTATCTAGATGTACAGAAATGTATTCCAGATAGATAGGCATTCTTCAAATCTTTCAAAGACTACAGAATATGGCATTTAAAATGTTTTAAGAAGTTAGGACTTTTCATGAGAGAGACATGTCTCCTCCTGGCAACACCAAATACTTCAAGAGAAAGATGGGCATTGAAGAGTTGGTTAGCCATTTGAGCAACCTTATGGAGTTGGCTAGCCATTTGAGCAAGAAACTGCTCTTGCCTGGACTGCTTGATGAACTGGACATGTAGGACCCACAGAGAAATTACTGCTGAACTTGCCTAAAAGTGAGACAATCCTTTGTGGTTTCTGCTTCTTGAAAGGGTCTGCTAGACATTCTGCAGGACACAGAAGAAAGTAACTGACAAACTGCCAATAGAGGCAAAACCGTCTTTATAATTTCCTGCCTTATGGAAAAGTCTGCAGGATACTATGGAGCAATATTCTAAAGATTGAATGCCCCAAAAGTAAAGAAGAACTTTGGGTGACTCTCCAGGCAGTGAGAGAGTCTCTGTCAATTCTAAAGTTTTGGAAGTTGATTACAATACACTTTCTGTTTACTTAGGTATATATCCTTCTGGGGTCTTTGATGAGTTGAATAATTTATAGCTATAGTTATAGTTTTTCTTAGTTATGATAAAAGATAAAGTAGATATAAATATTGTAACTTTAAATATTTATCGATACCTTTTTTGTTATATGTAATGTTACTATCTTAAAGTAAAAATTTTCCTTTTTATTTTAACAGAAAATGAGAGGTGATGTGGTATTTCCCTCTGTATGTTCTGAATACCATTGTTTAATAAAGAAAACTGTTCTGGACTATGAAGGGAATAGAGGTAGGCAGGGAAGAGTTAACTGAATGCTGGGAGAAAGGAGGCAGAGCCAGACAGAAGTCATGGAGCTTCCACCAGAGGCAGACATGCCAAAATTTTGCTGGTAAGCCAGTGCTACATGGCAATACACAGATTAATAGAGATGGGTTAAATTGATATGTAAGAGATAGACAATAAGAAGCTAGAGCTAATGGGCCAAGTGGTGTTTTAAATAATATAGTTTCTGTTTGATTATTTAGGGGTTGAGCTGTTGAGCAGCCAGGAACCAACAAGCGGCCTCCTTCAATATGCCTAACTAAGTTCTACCTTGCTATAGACCAGGCCAGTTTTTCTATTCATTAAAATAAAAGCAGCGTTAGACAGAAGGACCTCCTACACCAGACTTTTAGTGACAAGTCAGTGACAGATCCTGGGTTCATCCACCTTCAGCTTTTATGTGTTCTCCCAAATACAGATCATAGAAACCAACATAAGGGAAACACTCTCTTGTTAAAAGAATATTCACTTAATTAACAACCAAAATAAAGGCAAATGCAAATACTCTCTTGGATGCTGTGTAGAGAGCTTAGTGGAGTCAGTAAGTTCTCAATAAATTTGAGGTCCTGAGTTTGACTCTCAAAACCCATGTACAAACCTTAGTGTAAACTTGTTATCTCACCATTGGCTCAAAGATAAATAAATGCTTGGGGCTTATTGAACAGCCAGCCTGGTCTAGGTCATCCGTATCTAGATAATGTGAGAAGTTATTTTAAAATAATAAGGCACTGAAGCTCAAGAGCTAGTAACACTTGCTGTTCTTGCAGAAAACTGGAATTTGATCTTTAGTAACTTGGTTGAGTGGCTCTTATGACTACCTACAACTCTAGCTCCAGGTGATCTGACTCATTATGGCCTCTATGGGCAGCTGCACATGTATGTTCACACACAAATAAAATAATAAGTAAAAATATCTTTCCAAAAATAAAGGTGGCTAATACCTGGGGAACCATATCCAATGTGGACCTCTAGACTTCACATGCATATGCGTACATGTGTATACACGCCTACTCACACACACACACACACACACACACACACACACACACACACACACATTTCATAGGCAAATGCCAAGCTTCCATGATTATGTATCAAATTCAAAACATACTTATTCAAACCATCTTCATAAGTGCTGTAATTGATTGTTATTAGTAAAAACCACACAAGATATTCCCATTTATTTTGTATGTGATTTAATGAATTTAACTTGTTTAAGTCAAGTTACATCTAGCATATTAACTATGCTCCAACAAAACATATTGCTTCTTATTCCAAAACAAAACAAAAATGGAATATATTTCCTTGGCTGGGGGCAAGTATTTAATCATTCTAATTTTATGCAAGAATGTGGGTTTATCTAAAACTCAATGTTCATTAAGAAACATGAGATAAAATGTCTTTTCTGCAGCTGAGTATTTATCAATCATGGGGAGGAAGTTTCATGAATGATTCTTGTTTTGGGAACTGTTCTTTCTATTGTTCCCCCTCTGGTACAGAAATGACACAATGATTTTAAAGTACAGTGTACTGTTTTCCCTCTCATTACAACCAAAATGGCAAGGGAAGTTTTCTGATCATCAACTAAACTAGCAAATCTCTTGTTTAAATATCTTTCCTCTTTTTTTCCACAAATGAAATAAATCCCCTAAGGGAAAATACTGCCTCTTTGGTCATAAATCATCTCTCTCCCTCTTTTAGGTGTAGCTCTATGAAAGCAGAGCAAAGTTTCAGTGTGACTCCTTTGTGTACACTGGTGGTGGTGGTGACATTTTCTCTGGGAAGAAATGAAATTTGCCTTCATCCATCCCTTCAAAACTGAAAGTTGCCTTTCAGCTACTGGTTAGCCTGGCAGAACTCCATCTCTTGGATAAGGTAATGTATCACTGTGACATATACAATGGGCTTACAAGAGCTTGGCTTCCAAACTGTAAAGAGGAGCTTTTCACTGTTACCTGGCATGCTGTAAGGAGAGGGGACACCGTGGGCTTTCAAAACAAGCCTGCTGTCCACAGCTGCTTTGTGGATCAAAACCTGTTATAAATTAGAGCTTTATTACAGCAAATGGATATGCCAGAGAGTCATCAAGGTGCACACAGGTGGCAAGGAAGCTCCACCCTCACCATTTCAGTGGACAAGCAGTTTCAGCATCTCAAGTCCTGAAGAACAGATTGGAATGGAATAACATCCCAGCACCAGAGATGGCCTTGTGTTAATGAGGATACTGGCTACACAAGGAATTACTATTGCTGCAGTTAAATAGATGCACCTTATTTTTAAAACTGGGTGAGCCCCAGTGGGTAAGATCTCTCTTCTGGGACCCCTTCAGTCTGTACTAAGTCTCACTCAGTTTCTGCACAGATTTCAAACCAGTAAAGAAAGCTGATGGCCTGCTGGGTAAGTGTACAGACTACAGATAGCATCAACAGTGAGAATTCTCACTGAAAACCAATAGTGGGGCTAAGAAGTCTGTTATTCTCTTTTGATTTATTCTGCAAATACGGAGAGGGATTTTCATTTTATATGTATATATGTGTGTGTGAATATGTTTACATATATAACATATGTTGTATATTATACATAACATTTCTAGCCTTCTGAAAGATAGTTGTGGCTCTGTAAATCAACATCCTTATCAGTATGTGAGTCAAAGACAAAACACTGTAATGTTAACTGAAGAGGTATCAACAATACATCTTAATTCTTCAGACTAAAAGTCAATTTTCAAAAGAAAACAAGCAGAAAGGTCAATGTTATGCAGAGTAAGTAGTGTCAAATAGACACATGAAAATTAAACCAGTATATCTATTTAATTAAGTTTCTTTTGTGAGTTCAGAATTCTCACAGTTACCTGATCACCAACCTCTGTATAACTCTTGTTATATTTTTCAACTCAAAAGCAAGTGGCTTGTAAATACAGAAAAGTTCTTTCCTGACTTCCTATCAGGTTGAGACCACACAAACTGGCTAAACTGAAGCTTGTAGCTGAACACATGGTAAATAGGAAATGGGCACCACTTTTAATTTTAAAAGAAAGAGAGAGAGAGAGAAAGTGTGGCAGAAATAGATTGATAGCGGTAAGGTCAGCAATTAAACCTGAATTTTATTCATTTTCAAAGAAATAAAAAGTTTGGAGAATTATATTATTCATTCATGCAAGTCGTTAATCAAGTACATTGACAAGGACAAGGGTTAAATAAGATGCTCAATGTTAAATGATAAAATATAACAGCTCTTGTTTTGTACTGGTGAATTAAAAATTCAGGATGTAAAATTCTCAAAAAAAGAAATGAAATAGATTTTAAAAACACTACTTATTGTGTAGCCTACGGCATACAACTAGATTTCAACTGATACATAAGGGCTAAGTTTTAACTTTAAATATCTTAAGAGACCTAATTCCTGGGAATCTGTTCCTCATCTCCTGCTCCTTACCTAAATAGTCAATTTATTTATACATTAAATAAGCACACATGCAGAAAAGGGGAAGAAGAACATGGGGAGGAGAAGGAGGAGGAAGAGGAAGAGAGGATGGGAAAAGGAAAGGAAGGAGGAGAAGTAAAGGGGGAAGAAAGTGAGATTGGACCCAGACCTTGATAGAAATGTACTATAAAACTAGGCCTGGTAGCTTTATGTTTTTTGTTACAGAATTTTAAAATTCTTTCCTCCAAGCTGAAACAAATAATGTATCTAAAATCTTAGGGGAAACTTGCTGATATTTAGACACAAATAAACCGAATGTAGATGATAAACGGATTGGAACCTGGGCTCTTCTTACTTTTGCTAGAGAAGCGGTCATGCTTGATAACACCATATAAATCTCTACAAGTTAAAAATCCTCCTTAACGTCTTCAAAGTGCTCATCAAGTACTGCAGAGAAAACCCTTGACATTTTTGATGGATAAATCCCGAGACCTTTGCAATCATCACATTCAATAATGCCCCAAAGCACCTCATTTTACTCACAAAATTCAATAAATGATGACAGGAGTGAGCTGTAAATGGTGAGAGGTCACCTAGACTGCAAGACTGGCCTCACATAAAATCCAAACCCAACTTTTAGCCAGATTGTAAAGGGCTGCCTTTTCTCGGTAGGAAAACTTTCCAAGGCTGCATCTGGGTGCAAAAGTGTGACTGTGAAATGTGGGATACGGGGCGATGAATACAACTTCATTTTTTTCTCCAAGTATAACTGTTACTTCCTTGGTGCCTGGGGCTGTTTATATTAAATCTCTTAGTATTCTACATGCACTCTGACAGAGAGGGACACACAATATACTGGCTAGAAAGAACCATGGTTTTAAATGGTAAATTAGAGCTAAGAATTTAATAAATGTTTGGATACTCTCAGAGCACACAGGAACACATGGGGTTTAATTTAAAGATAGTGCTTCCTGACAGTTGTGTGAATAAGTCTAACAGAGATTCACTCACATGTCAGCCTGGAAAATTTTGCATCTCAATATTTTGTATTATTATTAAGGACAAGGTATATAAAAGGGTTCATATAAATTTATATGAAATACATGATATAATTCATACTGAATACATGTTTGGAATTTGTTGTCAGTCTTTTAGGGATTGCTTGCTGATCTCTTTGTTTTGATTTTGGGGATACCATTTCTCTTTGCTATGTAGCTTAGGCTGACCTCGAAATTACAAACTTTCTCCTTCTACTCCAAGGGGGCAGAGACTACAAATATATACCACCAGGATGGACTCATGTTTGTTTACATACAAGAATTCCACTTTGAATTGTTTAAAAGATACATGGTCCAATGTAATGATGCTTTACATAAAATTTTTAAACTGTAATGAGTATTAAGATTTACAGATGATATTACTGGTTTCCAGTAGAATGGACACATATGTTGTACAAGCCTGTATCACAGAGCAGGAAATACATAACTGCAATACCTATAGACTCTTTAGTGAACTTCACTGAGATATATTGTAAACTTTAAAATCAAATAGAATTGTTCCCCAGTTGTCTCTGGGGAATTGTTCCAGAGCCCCTTCCTGAAGATTTCAAAATTTACAGATACCTAGATTCTTTATATAAAACCAGTCAATACTTACATGTAATGTATACTCATCCCCTCATATACTTCAAATATTCTCCAGGTTACTTATAGTGCCTAGGGCTTAATCCAATCTGAATAAAACATAAACCATTATTAAGATACTGGACATAGAATAATCAAAAGATCTGTACTTGTTTCTTACAGATTATTTTTAAGTAATATCAGAAGCTGCATATAGCAAGTTCTGATACATATGGGTACATACTCCCATTAACATATATAAACCATGTTAGAGTCACTATGATCAGATAATACATTGTTCACCATATATTGTAATCACTTGTTTGTATGAGGAAGATGTGAAATTAGTATTAAACATGCCTCATTAGCAATTGAATTCTAGGGTTAATCATACTGGTGCATGTTTGTAATTTCAAAATGTAATTTGGAAGTAAAACACAATTAGGAACTGAAGAATAAGACAACCTGGGCTACATGATATCTCATCTAATAAAAACAAAAAGTATTTAAAAATTATCATATAGTGACAGTCCTTCAAAAACACAGTTATTAATAACTCAAGGAATAGACTAGGCAATAATTATGTTTATTTTACCATTGTGGTTAACAGATATGCAGGTTGGGAAGGGCAAAAGCATTAAGCCAGTGTTAAAGTTGAACACAGTACAAGTTAATTTAGTCTTATGATTTGCCATTGATTTTATTCTTTTATGTTACCACTCTGGTCCCCGTAAATGCTTCAGTTTAGAATTTCTCATTTAGAAACATCTATAGATGAACACATTTTATACATATTATTTAACTAGATGATGGATATTGGCTGAGTTTATTTAGACAAGACAGCCATAGCCAAATGTGAGGTGATAGAGCCAAAACCAAGATACAATAGTTAGCTAACATCTCTCAGAATAGTGGAACTGGCACACATTAAAAACAGTTACACACTCTATCATATCTAAAACCAATATTAGGAAAGTGTTACAAGGACTATAGAAAACAATGTTATTTAACCTAATGAATTGTAAGTTAAGGGGGAAAAAGAAGTTAAAAAACAAATAATTATCTCAGAGCAAAATAAATAGTTGAAATTAAAAGAAAAAGCTATCATTAGATGTTGGCAAGACAGTGGAGGTGAGAGAACCAATCACCATTAATTAATTAATTAATATTAATTTTTATTTTAGAAATGAGCATTTCACCAGTATGGCTATAGGATAGGGCCACTTCAGGTTCCTTCTCCTCAGCTGTCCAAGGATCTACCTGGGGACATCTCCATGAACACCCGGGGACACCTCTATAGTCCAGTCTCTTGCCAACCCTAAAATGGTTCCCTAAATTAAGATATGTACTTCCCTGCGCTCCCATATCCACCCTTCCTCCATCCCAACCATCACATTCCCTCAAGCTCTCCCTATCCTCCCCTTCTCCATTCTCTCTCCCCATCTCATATCTTGCATATCACCATAGAACCTTCATCTGGCGATGGATGAAGCTAGAGACAGAGACCCACATTGGAGCACAATGGATTGAGCTCCTAAGGCCCAAATGAGGAGCAGAAGGAGGGAGTATGTGAGCAAGGAAGTCAGGACCACAAGGGGTGCGCCCACCCACTGAGACGGTGGGGCTGATCTAATGGGAGCTCACCAAAGCAAGCTGGACTGGGACCGATGGAGCATGTGATCAAACCAGACTCTCTGAACATGTCGAACAAGGAGGGCTGACTGCAAAGCCAAGGACAATAGCACTGGGTTTTGATCCTACTGCATGTACTGGCTTTGTGGGAGCCTAGCCAGTTTGGATGCTCACCTTACTAGACCTAGATGGATAGGGGAGGACCTTAGACTTCCCACAGGGAGGGAACACTGACTGCTCTTTGGACTGGAGAGGGAGGGGGAAGGGGATGAGGGGAGGGGGAGGGAAATCGGAGGAGGTGGAAATTTTTAAGTATTTTCCATCTTTCTGTGGCTTTATATTAAATTATATTTCTTTAAAAAAAGAAAGGAGCATTTCATAGAGTACTCAGGTATGGATAGACATGCTGAAGTTGTTAAATTTGTTGTATGCTTTCATAACCAAAAATAAGAAATTTGGTAGAAATGTAAATGTGAAAAAGCAACATAGAAAGAGAAATTCAGTGCAGGAGCAGCAGAGCTACACATAGAGTTAAAGAAAGATAAAATGGGATGGGTTCAAAAAGCAGAGAGAGTGAGGTGTTAGTTCTTGTAAATTAAAAGCTCAGAGTCCTACACATTCCAAAATGGCATGATCTTAGTATTAAATTATCATGATTGAAGCATAGGCCTCTTCATATCTATTTTTGTAAACTTGTCTTCTCTCTACTTATCCCAGGTTATATTTATTTTCCTGTCATTGGTGAGGGACAATTGTCTATGTTCCCCCAATTATATTTTAAATAAATGCTGATTGGCCAGTAGTCATGTAGGAAGTATAGTTGGGACAGACAGGAAGTAGAGGCAGGCCAAGAGAAGAGGAGAATTCTGGGAAGGAGGATGCCCATTCCTCTGCAGTCCTGTCCAGACACAGAAGAAGGAAGATGTGACCTGCCCTGATCAAAAAGTTACTGACCCAAGTGGCTACCATATACTAGCATAATGGGATAATATAAGTAATAAGTGTTAATAAGAAGCCTGAGCTATTGGCCCAATCAGTTTATAACTTATGGAGACCTCTGTGTGATTTTTTGTGGGGCTAATCGGTTATGGGACCTGGTGGTAGGACAGAAACCAGGCAAGACAGAAAACCCTGACAACATATCATAATGGTAAGAAGGCAACTAAAAACCCAGATGTTTTTCACAGTCTCATAGAGAAAAGAATCTATCAAAAGCATCACATTTTTTGGCCATTTTCTGTATGGGTGTTTCACCAATTGCCATAGTAAACATTGAGACCAAGACTTTCCCCCATGTACACAGAATCTGGAAGATAATGTGGTCAAGAATTTGAACACCTCATGGGCTGAAAAGTAAAAAACATTAACTCCTCAAGGCAATTCTTCATACTTTCACTATTGTGAAAAGACAAAAGAGATAACATAAGAACACAATCTGTTTAACTGCTGGTTTTACATTTTACAAGGCCTTGTACATCAACACAGACATTATTATTTCATCCCACAGGTAGCAGCATTTTGAATTAAAGAGAATGAATCAAAGAGCAACTGGATTATTAAATCTCAGGAAGGTTAAATGTTTATTTCACAAAAAAAGGGATGCAAACTAATAAGGAATTAACACTGTTTGAAGAAAATAGAGCAATGACATATCACTCTTGACAGGACTAAGCCAAGGGTTATGGAGATAGAAGAAAGTCTAAAATAAATATTATTAAGCTAGTTTATCTTGTTTAGTTTTCATTTAAAGGTACACCAGGAAAGTGATTTGTCATCTGTACAGAAGTAATAAATCAAATAATTTTATGGGATAAAAGAAGGATAAAAACGAAAATGAGAGACTCAGTCATATCACACATTTATTTGTCAAAACTCAAGCAATAATTTTTCAAAAATTTCCCTATTAGCTGCTCACAGTATATACTGTTTGAAAAACAAAACAACTCAACAAAGCAAATTTGTGTCATTAAACTACATAGTGAGAGACCATAAATTAGTAAGGAGATAGAATAATTATCCCAAATAGAAAAGAGAACCTGCTACTCACTCATTGGGGCTTCTTAAAAGTAAGACTTAGGAGAAAAGGAAAAACAAATGGCTGCCAACATCATGTCTACGAGAGATTAACTCTTTTCTTTGAGACTTTTATCACAAAGGAACCGAGAAATATTTTCAGTGTATTGAGTTAGTCACAGAGGATGAGAAGTCACCCTGAGGGAAGAATGGGGACAAAAATATTGCTAATGCCTGATTACATAACTTTTAGAATTTCTTCTTCCTCTGTTTTCTTATATTTCCAAAGTTTCAAAGGACCCTATCCTGTGATATTGGTGCCTTAAAAGACCACTTCCATTCTACTACTGATTTAATGATATCTGGATGTTTAAACATAGCTCCTCTGTCTTAAACATTCTGTTTCCTTGTCTTTTATAATTGGATTTTGTAGTGGAGCATAGATCACGTGTATAGCATGGTTGTTAGAAGCACAATGACAATAAGAGCTACCAAACTCAAAGAAGATATCTAAAAAACTAGTAGTAAAACCCAAGAATTCAAAAATGTCCCAGAAGTAACAAGAAAAGGATGGAGCAGGTGGCATATTCTGAGTCTACAAGGCAAGAGTCAAATATACATTTAACCAAACAAAAGAAGATCATTGTGTTTGGATCAGCACAAAATCACTGAAATATAAAGCAAAAGTGGTTCTTTAATAAGGTAATGGAAACTGATAACTGGAACCATTCTATAAGGAAAATTATTTTTGTAAGTTCATTTTTTAAATTTTATTTTATTTTTGAGACAAGTTCTAACCATGTACTCTTGCTAGTCTGGAACTCACTATGTAGACTACGCTGACAATAGACTCATAGAAATCAACTTACCTTTGCCTCCCAAGATCTGGGAGTAGAAGCTTCTGCCCCCATACTAGACTTGGAAATTCATCCTTTGATGAGGTAAAGATGTCAGTTAAGGGAGCTGGAGAGATGCTCCAGTACTTAAGAATATTGACTCTTCTTAAAGAGATGTGAATTAATTTCTTAGCACCTACAAGTCAGCTCACAACTATCTATAACTCCAGCTCAAGGGGATCTGAAAGCCTCTTTTGGCTTCTGCAAATACTGGGCATAGGCTTTTGGGGTTCAGCCTTGGTGAAATCTGTACTTCTCAGAGTAGTAGCATGAAGATTAGAATTATTAAGCAAAAGGAACAGAGATATGAGAGGAGAGGTGAGGCAACAGAGTTCATTAGCATGATATGCTGATAAGACCATCTATCCTGCAGTCATCTGCTCCCTAGAACCCACTACGAAGGTGCTGAAAACTGAATTCAAGTTCTCTAAAAGAGCAATAAGTGCTCTTAACGGCTCAGCCATCCTCCTCGCCCCAACATGAGAAGTGTTTTTTAGTGTGAAAAGAAATGGTTAATGAGACATATTCCACCTTAATCAAAGGAGGAATGAGCTGCTATCTATTGAATGAGCAATGTCTCCATGGTTCATGTATTTAAATAGTTGTCCCCTCATTGGGATGCTGTTTGGGAGACTATTGAACTTTCAGGATATGTTAGAAGCAGTATACAACTGGGTTGGTCTTCCTAGTCACTTCCACTTCCAGTTTCCACTCTCTATTTTATGTGTCTTTACCTAAGATGTAATCTCTCAGCTTCCTGCTTCTGCCACCATGTCTCTCCTGCCACCATGAATATATTATTCACGTGTTCATCATTGAGATAAAACACAATGACCTAGGAAAATTAGAGAAAAGAAAACTGATTTGGACTTGTACTTTTACTCTTTTATATACCAGCAATGCTTACTTTTATTTCCCAATCAACAAGATAGGACCCCACTGAGACTGGTCACAGATTACTATCGTATGATTTCAAATTCCCTTGGCTAAGTAATAGATAGGAGAAAGCAGATAGAAAGAAATGGTAGCTGTAAGCAAATTTACACCTATTGTCCTGAAATAATGAATTAATCTTTCTTCTGGGAGTACATCTCTTTTACTGAACAATGTCACTTCCCTTTGTGATATTTTAATAATTGGTGCATGTGGAATAAAACAAAGGTAGAAAAGCTGGAGTTGGTTAGCAAAGACTGGCCTTAAGAAATAAAGAATAACATGGAATCGTGGGCATCTTAAAAAGTTAAGGTACATTTCTCTTTTTTAGCTAGAATGGAACTAGTATAAAGTGGGTTCAATATGGAGGGCAGATTTTCTACTGAAATAATTCCCCTAACTCCTGCAGCAAGCTACAAGAAGCACTTGAGATTTACTAGAAATACCACTCAGTTCTTTGTCGCAATATTCCACTTAATCCTCACAATAGCCCCAGGGGTGATTGCAGTGCTAACTATATTTTATGCAAGTGGAAACATTGACTCCAAGATGAGATATGAAAGAGATAGTCATCTGGGTGAAGCAGACAGTCAGGCAAAATCCAGGCTTACCCTAAAGCTTACATTTTTATCCATGTTGATTTATTGCCAGGTATGAGGAGAACGAGGCTGGACTTTGAAATATAAAAAAGTAGCAAGCTTCTAGCATAGCTAAACTGGAGTATGTGTTCAATATCAAGATGTCATAAATGAAAGAATTAGTTAATACTCTGTAAAAATAAAAAAAAAATTGGAGTTATGTTTTCCAGAATTAGATTCTCTGCATAGTTCCTCTGTCCACTGACAAGCAGGACAGGATGTGGAGAGTGGAAGAAAGATTCAGCCATACACTTCCGTTTTCTCAGTGCTAGAGTTGACAGCCAGCTGCACTGTAGTCCATGTAAGTTGCCTTTGGTCTATAGTACCTGTTGTTGTCCTGAAGTCATGTTAACCACACCTTGGCATTGTGCTGTATTTGCTTTTTGATGATAGTCACATTCTCAACCAGAGTGTACCTGCTGAGGCATCAGACTAGACTGAGGCATTCGCTGTTATGATTTTTGCAACTCAAACACATCCACTCTCCAAATCAGGGTATACTTAGCTTCTTAAAAAGAAAAATTCATATCTCTTACAAGTCACCCAGATTATCAAAGATGGAGGCTTGGAGGTGATTAGAGAAGGTCACAAATTCCAACCTTCCTTAGAATACGATCACAGTTTATCCTTAGTTATCCTAACTTTGTTCCCATTCCCAACTCTTGACAGCTAGTCCTGTTGACTTTAGTTCAGCAGGGAGACAAGCATAAGGCACAGCTCTAATGTTTAAACAATCTTGAAATTACAGGAATCAAAGCTCCATTATAACTTCGAGTTTTACATCTCTCTGCTACTTTTTCTCAGCATGAACCCTCAGAGGGAAAACAAATCTGATTCATGTAACACAATGTAACTATGAGGTGCTGCCAATTGGTTGCTGTGATAGTGTCCAGAGACTGTATAGAAATGTGATATGGCCTAGATAGACAGAGAAGTCCAATAAGAGAATTAAAAAATGAACTATACTTGAAGGGCAAGTGCATTAAGGAATTCCAATTTCATACCTTCACAGTCTTCCTAGTAGGACCTTCTAGGCTATATGTAATATCCTACTCTGAATTGTTCAGCATGGCATTCTGAGTCATCTGAGAAGATTCTGCTATGTGCTACGCAGTGGACCACATGTCCTCAAATCTATTGAAATCATCATGTGTGAGTCTCAAGATGCACATTTACCTTTAGGCCCTGGTATGTTCTATGGTATTTCTATACTACCATCCCAGTGTTTCTACCAGAGAATTGGAAAATTGAGCCTTGGTTCATTTTGATATGGTATTTTTAATCACTTTGCCAAATTTTATGTACCTAATACATATACAACATCCTTGTTGCAAAGGATATTAATCCCAAAATTTAAATAAGAAGATGTCTGTCACCTATTTCTTTATTTGTGTTTCAATACTTTGGGCACTCTACTCACAATAACCTTCAAAACAAGCATTTGCTCTTTTACAAACTTTCTTTTTAAATGTTTCCACACTCCCATTGAATACCAAGTCAATTATGTGTAACTCACTTAATTAAATCAGGAATGAAAATGGAATGAATGCAAAGTCAGCAGAAAAAGAAACTAGGCCATAAAAGGATTCAAGTCTACATTCTGTACAATGTAAATATATTCAACAATGTATAGATAAATCAAAAGCAACAAAGATCTTTGCAAGGCATTAAGTAAAATGAAGAAATAACTTGCTTGCAAAATTCAAGAAGTCATTGTTTTTTACTGCTGAGTAGTACTCTAATGTGTATATATTCCATACTTTCTTCATCCATTCTTCCATTGAAGGGCATCTAGGTTGTTTCCAGGTTCTGGCTATTACAAACAATTATGCTATTAACATAG
>NW_004949099.1:24149791-24164996 GCF_000317375.1 Microtus ochrogaster | reverse complement strand
CTGGGTATGAAAAAGTATGGGAAAAAACCAGACTCCCTGAACATAGCAGATAGTGAGGACTACTGAGAACTCAAGAACAATGACAATGGATTTTTGATCCTACTGCACGTACTGGCTTTATGGGAGCCTAGGCAGTTTGGATGCTCACCTTACTAGACCTGGATGGAGGTGGGTGGTCCTTGGGACTTCCCACAGGGCAGGGAACCCTGATTGCTCTTTGGGCTGACGAGGGAGGGGAACTTGATAGGGGAGGGAGAGAGAAATGGGAGGCGGTGGTAGGGAGGAGGCAGAAATCTTTAATAAATAAATAAATAAAAGAAATAACTTGCTATAGAAAACTTATTTTATATATGTATCTGCAAAGAGTCCAAGGAATGAAAACCTGATAGCACTAGTGGAAAATCCATGATCCGTTCATATGTGAGTTTGGGGTAGATTTAATCATTAACCATTATCTGGTAAGATTTCAGTGTTATTCATTTAACTTCCATTGTAGGTGTTAAATACTATATGTCACCTTATTAACCTGTATTTAATTATATTATAATGCTTTCTTTAAAGTGAAGTACATTCTTTTTTTTTTTTTTTAATTTCGAGACAGTGTTTCTCTCTGGTTTTGGAGCCTGTCCTGGAACTAGCTCTTGTAGACCAGGCTGGTCTCGAACTCACAGAGATCTGCCTGCTTCTGCCTCCCGAGTGCTGGGATTAAAGGCGTGCGCTACCACTGCCCGGCGTGAAGTACATTCTTCTCTACACTGTATATCTAGATGTTACAACTAACAGATTCCATGATACTTCCAATAACCCTAAAAGGTGAAATGTGTCAGACCAAATTTAATGTGACTAAGTAATAAAACTTTAAAGAAGAACAGTGGAGAATTTTATGCAAACAAGAGGGGAAAATATATCTCAATGTGTATGAATAGTCAAAAGATGTTTTTCAAGACAGATTTCCCATAACATTAGCATCAATAAACAGATGCAAACATCTCAGAATACTTCCCAGGAGAATTGCCACAGATTACATCCTATGGTATGCTTACATTCTATGGTAGTTTTCTAGGAGTAATTTTTAAACCTCCATCTATAGTAGATTTTACTAAATGGTAGTTTAAAAAAATGAAAATGGAGCATGGAGAGAACTAATTTCTGGAAATGATTTACTTTATGAGTCATTGGGTTGTGGTCAGTAAAGTGAGAGGAAAGAACACAAAAGCTACAGAAGAGATTCAGGGAAGAAACACTAAGAACCCCAGTCAGAAGCAAAATAATAATGTTCTTAGACTATTGGAAAAAAAATTCTTGCTCAAGTTTCAAAAACTGTGAATAGATTTTCTAACCAGGTAAATCATCTTAAAGAAAACTATGGTAATTGGTCAAGGTTCCCACTTACACAGAGCTCTGTAGCAGTTTCACTGAGTAAAGCAGCTTATAGGTAACTAAACACTCACAGCTGCAAAGCAAGTGTCTACTAGTTGCTCCTGAAGCTGGACATCACTGATGAGTCAAAACCTGTGAGGGATCTGAAGTGTGAAATAGAAAGACAACAATGGATACGGAAGCCAAAACATCTATGAAGAAACAAATTCAATGCAGATTCAATGCAAAAATAAAGGAGAACTTATCAGTCTAGTGTGCTTTAAACACATGATTAGCATTTAAAAAGTATCACAAAACTGAACAATTCAGAGAAACAGAAACTGTTTTTGAAAATTAATATTTTTATCTAGATCATCTTTACTCATAGATATATGAGCTTGTAGTATGTCTCTCAATGTAACAATAGTGGTATGATATATAAAATGCATGTTTTAGAAAAGATGAGTAGGTTACAAAGGCAACCAGGACAAAAAGGGTCAGCCATTGGAGAGAGAAACCCTACTGAGTGTAAGGCCACTTTCTGCACAGTCTTTTCCTTCAAGAGACAGCAGTTGCAATTACAATACACGAAACTAAGGGAAAGGTCCCTAACAACTCCAATTCTGGGAGATTAGTATTTCAGGGGCTTCTCAAAGAAAATTGCACAAGAAAAATGACATATTTTCATGTTGAGATACTTTTGTATTTTTTATTTTTAGCTGCATGAAGGTAAAATGTCAAGATTGAACACTGGAATCTACAAGAGTGACCAACCCAGCAAGACATGCCTATGGTGCAATACTAGACTGAGTGTCATTGGGGGAACCATTCTCTGCTATGGGAGCTCCTTCTGCTTCTTCAGCCAAAAACCTTTAAGATACCAGCCCACTTCGGTGTGGTTTCTATACTATACTATACTATACTATACTATACTATACTATACTATACTATACTATACTATACATGCAGCTGTAAAGCCTGTGCTTGCTCTCTTGCATCCAGCTTTCCCTGCCAGCTGCTAGACTCTGTTCCGTTTCCTGTTCAGGCATAGAACTGTGATCTAGGACAGTGATCTGTAAGTCTCCCCTAAATAAATAATTCATTATTATATGTAATTCTGAACTAGTGTGGGATTATTTTGTAACTTCTGTCATCAATTCTCTTTCTTATTAGATTTAAAGCCTTCTCCACAAGTTACAATCCATACTTGACACCAATAGTGGGACCAAGAACTCATGGCTTAAATGGTTATTGACCTTAAGAACCTACTATTATTACTCTAAGTGGGCATGATTAAACAAAGTTATTAAACAAAATCCCAGTTCCTTAATGTTATATTTATAGATCTGTGCATGTGTCAATCCTTATCAGAGAAGTTTCTCTTTGCAATAGTTTCTGGTTAACATAGAAACCCATAACTGGTCAAAGAAGAGACTACCCAAAAGGTCCATTTATATCACATGCCATCCTAAGAAACAAGGATGACTGTGAAAGAGAAGACAGAACCATAGGTGGTAGATGACTACACAGAAACATTGTTTTCTGACCACAGCAGGATGTTTGTGCATATGAATTCATATTGTTGTGCTGGCATGTAGAGGATGTATGCAAACTCAAGCTAGAAAAAAATATAACATGAAGCAATGATGTGTTTGGAGTCTCGCCCCCTTTTAAGGACTAGTGGCATTGACAACTTCAGGGAGAGAGTCAGCTTTTCTAGGGGTAAGGTCCTTTTTCCTTAAGGATGACTATGCTGTGTCAAAGCCACACACCCATGAGTTATGGACATCACAAACTGTACTTGGTGATTTGAAGAAATAAAAAGAACACGCAGAAGTATTTGGGAAGGGAAAGAGGTAGAACTGTGAAAAGTTGGGAGAGAGAACAGATATGATTAAAACACATAGTACAGAATTCTCAAGGAACTAATTAAAAATGAGTATTTTTTTTGAGATAGGGTTTCTCTATATCTTTAGAGTCTGTACTGGAACTCTCTCTGTAGACCAGGCAGACCTTTCACTCATAGAGATTTGCCTGTCTTCCTCCTGAGTGCTGGTATTAAAGGAGTACTCCATCACTGCCAGCAAAAATGAATAATTTTTAAAGTTAAGGTTATTATCCAAAATTTAGGTAGGTATTGGAAAATCCTATATTAATTGAAAATCATATTCTGTTGTAATTATTATACACCAGAAAGAGTAGTCTACATTTACATTTGGAGTAACTAGAGAATGCCAACCTTGAAAAAAAAAAGACAAGACTTAAAAATATGACCAAACAATTGATTGAAAAACTTCCCAGTTCTGACTGGACATGGCCGTCCATTCTTCTTTTCCTGCCTCTCAGAGAACAGAGTAGATCTTCTCTAAAGGAAAACAATCTTGCCATTCATACATAACATCTCCCATATTTATACCTAATACTTGACTTCTTAACTGGATGGTAGGTATATTTAGACATGAATGAACTACATATAATATGCAATTTATTAATTCATATATACTTAAGTAGTATGAAGGAGATGAATAGAAATATAATCAAGACATTTCACATCCAGTACTTACCAGATACTGATTAACAGTCATTGTTGATCTTTTAAAGAAAATTATTCTGTACTTGGATATGATCATACATACCTATAGTAATAAATTTAAAAGTATGGGGCAGAAGCTATGGATTAGTGTGAGTTTTCTGGCAGCCTAGAAAACAGTGATTTCAGGCTCAGCCAGAAATATGGAGCTAGACCTATAAAATTAAAACAAGAATAACTTTTAGAATACATTTCAGAATTATTTTAGTTTAGTAAGGTGGTGGTAACAAATTTCCTTTTAAGAACCATGATCTTAAAAGCCTGAGGTAGTTAGCTAGGTCTCTACAAGGTACAATTTTCCTCCTTACTTTCAAAAGGACAGCTATTTATTGACAACAAAGTATGAGTATCATTATTGTACCTTTAGGGATATATAACCATGTTGGGTATTATTTTAATTCTTAGGAATTGCAGCTGAATAAGACCATTGATTTCTTATCTTTCTTGGCAGCTTGCCTTGCACCTCTTGGTACCATAAAAGATACACTGTAGGATGAGGCTTTTTAGATTAAATTGAGATCACATCTTCCAAGTCCTATGTCAAATGTGTGTTTTCTTCAACAATAGGGACATAACTTCAGTCTTGGAAAAGTAACCAATGGTAACAAAAATAATCAATACTATTTGAGGAATCACTTAGAGTACCCTGACCAATAACTTGAGTAAAGAAATGTAAACGGAGTTTCTGTCCCACCTGGTCCTGGGTCCATTCAGTCCCAAAGAAGTATACAGAGGCTTATAACAATTATCAACTGTTCAACCTATTAGCTCAGGTTTATTATAAACTAGCTCTTACAACTTAAATTAACCCATAATTCTCTTCTATGTTAGCCACATGGCTTGGAACCTTTTCTCAATAAGGCATTCTCATCTTGCTTCCTCTACATCTGGCTGGTGACTAACTCTGCCTTTCCTCTTCCCAGATTCTCTTAGTCTGGTTGCCCCACCTATACTTCCTGGCCAATCAGCATTTTATTAAACCAATACAAGTGACAAATCTTTACAGGGTACAACAACATTATCCCATTGCAGAGAAGTCTCATGCATGGTACTATGGTTCACGTTTTACTAAATAGTGTCTTAGAGGAGGATGATTGTCAGCCCAAGTGTCAAAAATTCACTTAAGATATATGTATAACCTGAGATAAAACTGGATTCTCTGAACATAGCAGACAATGAGGACTACTGAGAACTCAAGAACAATGGCAATGGGTTTCTGATCCTACTGCACGCACTGGCTTGGTGGGAGCCTAGGCAGTTTGGATGCTCAACTTGCTAGACCTGGATGGAGGTGGGGGTTCCTTGGACTTCCCACAGGACAGGGAACCCTGACTGCTTTTCGGGCTGAGGAGGGGGGGACTTAATTGGAGGAGGGGGAGGGAAATGGGAGGCGGTGGTGGGGAAGAGACAGAAATCTTTAATAAATAAATAAATTAAAATAAAAAAGATATATGTATAATGTAAACATTGATATAGATGATATAAATAAAGTTGTAAATATATAACTATGTGATATATAAATGTTATAAATAATATTTATATATGGTACTTATAATTGTGGTTTTTTGGGGGGGGGATTTTTGAGACAGGGTTTCTCTGTAGCTTTTGGTTCCTGTCCTGGAACTAGCTCTTATAGACCAGGCTGGCCTCGAACTCACAAAGATCCACCTGCCTCTACCTCCCGAGTGCTGGAATTAAAGGCATGCGCCACCACCACCTGGCTGGTATTTATAATTTTAAATAAAGATTAAATACTATGTTTACTTCAATTATTAGCAAACATTCTTATTATCATTTTTCTCTCCTTCCTAACTCTTCTTCTGTATCTCCCTCCATAATCCACAATCAAAACCTCCCTGCCCCATTTCCCCGTTTTTCTTTCACATCGCCTGTGTTCTGCTATTCTCTTAGATATTTCCACCCATGATTCCTTTTTACTTTCTTTGATTTAATTTCCAAATCAAATTAAACAAATAAAAACAAAGATATGATACATAAACTCCCTCCAAATGGAAGCCCCAAACCTCCATAATTAAGAATTAATAAAATTAGCTTATCATGAGAAAGCTGAATAGTGAATAAGTGAGCTGAAGGATAGCTCATAGGAAACTATTTGATATCCAGATTTAACAAAATGAGAAAAAGAGGTAAAAGCAGTCAAAGAATATAAGAGGTTTGGAGATGTGGCAAATGATTTTAACTCATGTGTAATTTGAGTCTCAGAGAACCCAGAAAAGAAAGAATAGATAGGACACTCCTGCATACAATGGCTATGAATATCACAAACCTGCAGACACAACAAATGCTGGGAAACAAAACAGAAGAAAAATAAGAAAAATGCATGTCATACTGACATTGCCATATTCATTCATGATAAGAAAACTTTCCTTAATAGAGACAAGTAAACAAAATCTCATTTGTTTTTAGGAAGGGAAATATTAAGAATTAAAGCTGACATTTACACATTAAAACTTGGAAGTCACAAGACAATAAATTATATTTTATTTGTAAGAAAGCACAGTCAACCACAAACCTCTATTCAGTGAATAAAACATCCAAACAAAGGTAAAACAAGGCAGTTCTTTTGTTATTATTAATACTGTTACAACATAAATATTATCTTAGACAAGTGAAAATTGTTCAATACATAAAACCAGAAATGGAGGAAGAAAATAATAGTTATTGAAAAATATTTAAGTTGATGGTAGTACAAATTAACTTTCCAAATATTAATAATACTCTGTTTGTTTATAATGCATGTTGAAGTTTATAATGCATGCTGTATACAAGAGAAGGAAGATGAGTCACAGTTCATAAAACAATCCTAATCCAAGAGCTTTTCTCAACAGTAAAATAATAAATAATATAAAATGAATATTGGAGATAAACTTTTTTTGAAGAATAATACGTTCTATGGGAGTAGAGGGGAGATGAGAAATAGTGATTGAGAGGGAAAATGATTAAAAAATACACTGTATACACGCATGATATTCTCAAAGTGTAAAAAATTACTAGTAACATTTTAAGACAATGGTGTTTTAAAGATCTCAGAGAAAATGAGGCAGAAGGTATCAATAGATATAAGAGACTTAAGAGGATTGACTATGTTAAGGCCATAATTAGGCAGCCATATTAGTGACATTTTATGGATGTACCTTCTGACATTTCTACAATACACTGTCTTACAGCAACTTTCTGGTTCTTACAGTTTTCCTTTTTCTCCTCCAGTCATTCTGCCGTAGATGCAGGTTTTGTGTAGTGCATGTATCAACAGAGACTCGGCTTGACATAAGTAGACATGATAATCTGGATATGGAAAAAAATCTCAGGAGGCCTCAACCTTAAAGAAAGAACTATGGGTAACTCAGGAATGCTGAAAATGAGAGAAATTGTCTTTCTCTGAGAAGGGCACAGCAATTGGTTATCTAATACCAAATGGTCATCCCTCAAAGCATCTTATAAGTAATATTATATAGAGTGAGTAGGCTGTATTTATTTATTTAGGGGTTCACACACAAACACACAGAGAACAACAACTTAAAGAAAACAAGGTTATGAATTTAAAAGAGAACAAGAATGAGTGCAAAGGAGAATATAGAGGGAGAAAGGGGAATGAAGAAATAAAAAAATTAAGTATTTTATGAAAGACTAAAGATCAAAATACACATGGAAAGAAGAGGAATTAGCATAAAAATCATCAAATGCATCATTAACAAGAGATTAGAGAAAAAACAGAAAAATAAAGCATGACCTCCAATGTGAAACTACAAAAGATTAGAAGGACTGAAAGTAGATAATGAGTTTATAATAGTCTAAATCTCCCCAACTGACCATGAAATCTTCTTAAAGAAAATGAACAACAAAGCAGTCGCAAAGATAAATTCTGCTTCTTGAAAAACATATTCTTAAATACAAACTATAGTAAATATTATATCAGAAGAAAAATATTATTGAATATAACGTATGGAGAAATCCAAATAATAAGTAAGATTAAAGAGTCCTGGAATATAAATTCCAAGAATAAAGAGAAAGATCTGAGATGATCATGTGATGATAAACACATTCAATGTTGTGGTTCAAACCATTATTAGGGATAAACAACCAGAGCATCTGGGGATTTGTAGATCCAAGTATCACTTTCTGTTAACCGCTTAGCAAATGATCATAAATGTTGGCTTTAAAAACATACACTGTTTTCCTGGCAGTTTCTATGTAAGTGGAGTCTAGGAATATCTTAGTTGGTTTGGGAACTCTTAAGTCCCACCAGGCTTCTTACAGGATCTCAGCTGTACTTTACTCTCATCTCACTGATGCAAAGAATAAATGAAAGGTGTCAGCTTTGATCAGGATATGTCATATCATTAAATATAGATTTCTGGTTTAAAAGATATTTCATTTTGTTTCAAAGTGCCATCCCCCTTTCTTTTTTTAAGGAAAAAATGTATACACCCAGTTGGTGACAGAGTTAATTCCTTTATGATTGTGTGAACAAAGGCTTTGACCAATGGCTAGAGGTTCAACTTCAAGCCAGATAAAAATTCCAGCATGGGGAAGTAGTCATGAAGTCCCTCAGGTCCAGATGTTATATGATCCTCTGTGTTATGGTGACCCCTCTTAGAGGTGTAGAATCAGCCTTTCTTTGCCTGTTATATTCTGCCCTTCCCCTTCACTTGATTAAACAGTTGATTTTTTTTTGTTTTGAGGGGTTGTTTGTTTTTGTTTGTTTTTATGCAACATGATGTCATCAAGGACTGGCATGCCATCACTTCTTGTTTAGTCCATTGGTTACAAATAAGCCATGGTTCCTATTTCAAGAAGAAAGGGTGATTTCTGATGCTCTACCACTTGGATTAAGCTCATGAGAACCATCTGAGAATACCATCACAAATTCATTGAAACACTTAAGAATATATGTTTAATGTAACTAAAATAAATACTAGAGACATCACAATCACTTTAATCCACACCTTTGCAACAAAGCAGAAAAAAAGATCAGTGCAGTATAGAGTCTACAAATAACAAAATCAATAAAATTGCACAAAGACTATACAGTGCTCAATGATGAGAGGTTAGATTATTTTATTTCAAATGGAATTATCCTCTATAAATTATACCTTTGAAGATCACAAAATGATTCTCAACGACTACCAAAACTTTGGAAGTCCTATTGCTTCCTAGAGATAAATTATATTATATTGTCATTTCCATCACATATACATTACTATAATATGATGATGGGAAGAATTAGAACAGGTTAAGAGATTATGAAAGCAGGATGAAACTAAGATTCCCAAATCTTAGAAATGATACATTTATGAATAATGAATACATCATGGAAATATTTAGAAATAGAAGTCAAAAGATTTTTCTTTGCTTTGGGTTTTATTAACTATACGGCATATTAGAGATAGAAGCATTTCTTATTAAAAGATATTTGTAGAAAAATAATAAAAACCAAATATTTAAATTTTCACAGAAAAAAGCATAAAAATATATGATATTTAAAAAGGAAATAATAGTGGTTAAATTAAAATTTGTAAAATAGAGAGAATAATAAAAATCAAGACAAAAATCCAACAGTAAAATGAGAGAGGACACACGCACACAAATACAAAGTGTGACATCTTATAGATGAGGAGAGCTTCCTATGAAACAAATTAGCATGTAGTCATTAAAAGGCATACTGTGTGGCATGGGATTGAGAACACAGTAGAATGCTTGCTTAACATGTCTGTGGTCCTGGCTTTGATTTCTAGCACTGAAAAATATTTCTGAAACAATTATTTGAGGTGTCAGTAGCATTCTTTCCATACCCATGGTGAGTACACATATGTTTTCCTTAAGAGATATTCACTGAGTTGAACATGCCTTACATAAATTATCATTAATTATCAGTTTGACAAACTCTAAAAAACACAAGAAGAAAGACTTAATAAGAACATCTAGATCAGCCTGGCTTTTGACATGTCACAATGGGGTTGTCTTGATTGCATTAGCTCCACTACTGTGGGTGGAACTATTCACTTGGTGGAAGATCCTGAGTCATATAGGAGTGTAGGTGCAAGAAGGCAAACATACTTCCATTGTTTTCTGTTCTAGAGTGTGGATGTGATGAGACAAGCTTCTTCTAATTCCTCTTACCTTAACTTCCCCCACAGTGTTAGCCTGTAATCTAGAATTGTGAGAGGAAATAAACCCTTTCAGGCTGTGGATACAGCAAAGCATTTAAGAGCCAGGATAAAAGTGAATTTATATTGAAACAAGAGTCTATTCTGGACATGACAGGACTTTCTACACCTACAAACACACAGTACATTCTAGAAACCCTTTTCTTCCAAATATTCACTTGAGCACTATGATTACAAGTGTACGCTGCCACAGCTCCCTTCTTATATACCCTTGGGCTTCTGAATACAGGTCCTTAGGCTTGATCAGTAAATATTTGACTGACTTATTTATCTCCATAACTCGTTTTTTTTTTATTTTTTATTGATTTTTATTGAGCTCTACATTTTTCTCTGCTCCTTTTTTGCCTCTCCCCTCCCCTTCAGCCCTCCCCCAAGGTCCCCATGATCCCACTTTACTCAGGAGATCTTGTCTTTTTCTACTTCCCACGTAGATTAGATCTATGTAAGTCTCTCTTAGCATCCTCATTGTTGTCTAAGCTCTCTGGGATTGTGATTTGTGGTTGGTTTTCTTTGCTTTATGTTTAAAAACCACTTATGAGTGAGTACATGTGATACTTGTCTTTCTGTGTCTGAGTTACCTCATTCAAAATGTTGTTTTCTAGCTCCATCCACTTTTCTGAAAAATTCAAGATGTCACCATTTTTTGTGCTATGTAAATGTGTGCGACATTTTCCTTTTCCATTCTTCAGTCAAGGGGCTTTCAGGCTGTTTGCAGGTTCTGGCTGTGACAAACAATGTTACTATAAACATAGTTGAGCACATGTTCTTTTGGCACGATTGAGCATCCTTTGGCTATATACCCAAAAGTGGTATTACTGGATCTTGAGGAAGGTTGTTTCCTAATTTTCTGAGAAATCACCACACTGACATCTGAAGGGGCTGTTCTAGCTTGCATTGCCACCAGCAATTGCAGAAGTGTTCCCTTTTCCCACAGCCTCTCCAGCATAAGTTGTCATCAGTGTTTTTGATCTTGGCCATTCTTACAGGTGTAAGATAGAATCTCAAGGTTGATTTGATTTGCATTTCTCTGATGACTAAGGATGCTGAACATTTCCTTAAGTGTCTTTCAGCCATTTTAGATTCCTCTGTTGAGAGTTCTCTGTATAGGTCTGTATTCCATGTTTTTATTGGATTATTTGTTCTTTTGATGACCAATTTCTTGAGTCCTTTGTATATTTTGGAGATCAAACCTCTGTCTGATTTGGAATTAGTATCTTTTCCCATTCTGTAGGCTGTTGTTTTGTCTTGTTGACCATATCCTTTGCTTTACTGGTTTTCAGTTTCAGGAGGTCCCATTTATTAATTGTTTCTCTCAGTGTCTGTGCTGCTGAGGTTATATTTAGAAAGTGGTCTCCTGTGCCAATGCATTCAAGAATAATTCCCACTTTCTTTTTCATAAGGATCAATATGGTTGGCTTTATGTTGATGTCTTTTATCCATTTGGGCTTGAGTTTTGTGCATGGTGATAGACATGCATCTAATTTCTTTCTTTTACATGTTGATATCCAGTTATGCCAGCACCATTTGTTAAATATGCTTTCATTTTTCCTTTTGATATTTTTTTGCTTCTTTGTCAAAAATCAGGTGTTTGAAAGTGTGTGGATTAATATCTGGGTCTTCGAATCAGTTCTCTTGGTCCTCATATCTGTTCTTATGTTAATACCAGGCTGTTTTCAGTACTGTAGCTCTGTAGTAGAGTTTGAAGTCAGGGATTGTGATGCTCCCAGAAGTTCTTTTATTGTACAGGATTGTTTTGGCTATCCTGAGTTTTTTTGCTTTTCCATATGAAGTTGAGTACTGTTCTTTCGAGGTCTGTGAAGAATTTCACTGGGATTTTGATGGGCATTGTATAGAATCCATAGACTGCTTTTGGTAAGATTACCAGTTTTCCTATGCTAATTCTACCTACGCAAGAGCATGGGAGTTCTTTCCATTTTTTTGGTGTCTTCATCAATTTTTTTTTTCAAAGATTTAACGTTCTTGTCATACAAGAACTTGCTTGGTTAGAGTTATTCCGAGATATTTTATGCTATTTGTGCCTATTGTCATGGTGTTGTTTCTCTGATTTCTTCCCCAGCCCTTCTATTTTGTTAGATATTAGGATAGCTACACCAGCTTGTATTTTAGGTCTATTGGATTGGTATATATTTTCCCAACCCTTTACTCTCAGATGATGTTTGTCTTTGAGGTTGAAATTTGTTTCTTGTATGTAGAAGGATAGATTCTGTTTCTGTATCCAATATGTTAGCCTGTGCCTTATTATAGGTCAGTTGAGTCCATTTACATTCAGGGATATTAATTACCAGTGATTGATTAGTCCTGTTAATTTGGTTTTCATTGGTACTGATGGTAATTTGTGTTCTTTCCCCTTCTTTGGGATTTGCTGCTATGAGACTATCAATTGTCTGTTTTTGTTGATGTAGCCAACTTCCTTGGATTGGAGTTTTCCTTCTAGTATTTTGTATAGGGGTGTGTTTGTGGCTAGGTATTGGTTAAACCTGGTTTTTTCATGGAATGTTTTGGTAAGTCTTTTCTACGGTGTTTGAAAGTTTTGCTGGGTATAGTAGTATGGGCTGGCTTCCATGGTCTCTTGGTGTCTACATAACGATTGACCCTGACCTTCTTCTGGCTTACTTTGTCTCCAATGAAAATCAAGTATGGTTCTGATAGGTCTGCCTTTATATGTTACTTGGCCTTTTTCCTTTGCAATTCTTGATATTTTTTTTTTTTTTTTTTTTTTGGGTTTTATTTTTATTTTGGAAGGGTTACCTTTTTTGGATACAGTCTATTTGGTGTGTTGTGAGCTTGTATCTTAATAGGCATGTCTTTCTTTAGGTTGGGAAAGTTTTCTTCTATGAATTGCTAAGTATATTTCCTGTGCTTTTCAATTGAACTTCTTCTCCTTCTTCTATACCTATTATTTTTATGTTTGGCCTTTTCATGGTGTCCCATATTTCCTGGATATTTTGGGTTAAGTTTTTGTTAGATTTAATGTTTTCTTTGACTGTCGAGTCTATTTCCTCTATTTTACCTTCAGCACTTGAGATTCTATGTTCCATCTCTTATATTCTGCTGTTCCTGCTTGCCTGATTGTCATGGCTCCTGATTGTTTAATCATGTTTTCTGTTTTGATAATTCCCTCAGCTTGTATTTTCTTCATTGTCTCTATTTCAGTTTTCAAGTCTTCAATAGTTTCTTTCATGTGTTTGATTGCGTTTTCTTGGTTTTCTTTAAGGGATTTGATGATGCCTTCCAATTTTTTGTTTGTCTTTTCTTCCCTTCTTTGAGGGAATTTGCTCTTTAAGAGTTTCAAACATTCTGCTGAAGTTATTTTTTAGGTCATTTTCTTCTGCTTCATCTATATATTGCTGTTGTAGAATCTTTAGGTTTTACTGGTTTCATGTTGCTTTTGTGGTTTTGCATGTGTTTTTATATTTTTCTACTCATTGTTTTCCTCTAATAGGTGTGGTTGGGGCTGTCTGTTATTCTATAGATTAATCTTCTAAGTGCCATTGAATCCAAGGCTCAGATGGTTGTTCCTCCTGATACAGTCAGTGCCACAGTTCTAGTTACCCAATTGGTCACTCTGTGTTCTGGGAGATTGCTCAGCGCTCTCAAGCTTTGTTCCACTCCCTTGGAGTTTGCTGGCTCAGGCCTGCTCTAGCCTAGATTTTTGACTCAGACCTGTTTCTGCAAATGTCCCTGGTCTGTATCCATTCCTTCATAGGTCCCTGACTTGGGGTTAGTCCTGCCAATGTCTCTGGCTAGGTCTACTCCCTCGGAGTTCCCAGACTTGGGTGTTCACAGAACCGCAGAAGACCCGGCTCAGGCTTACTCCCTCAGAGGTTCCAGACTCATGCCTGGACCCGCAGAGGTTCCTGTCTATTCCCTTTGATTTCCCAGACCAATGCCTGGATCCACAGAGGTCCTGGCTCGGGCCTACTCCTTCTGAGGTCCTAGAGTCATGCCTGTACCAACAGAGATTTCTGGTTCCTGCATACTCTCTTGGAGGTCCCAGATTCATGCCCAGACAGGCAGAGGTCCTGGCCTAGGCCTAGTTTCTCAGAGGTCCTTGACTCACATCCAGACCCACAGGGGTCTTGGCTTAGGTCTACTCCCTTGAAGGTCCCGAATTAATGTCCGGATCCTCAGCAGTCTTTGACTCTGGCTTACTTGCTCAGCAGTTACTCCCCTCTACCTGTTCCGGTGGAGTTCGTTGTCTTAGGTCTGCTCTGGACCAGGTCACTGGCTCAATCCTGATCGGCCAATGTCCTGGGACTAGATCAGCTCCCGCTCCCCCATAACCCATTTTTTCATATTTCCTACTTAGCCCAGTCTCTCTCAGTCCACCTTTTACAATAACCTGAATGGCTTCACGGGAGAGCAAATCTTTCAGTTAACTGGTCAGAAGCTGTGCCAATCAAATTAGACTGCCCTTGTTGAGAGAACAGCTCTGTTGAGCTCATGAAGTCCCAGTGTATTTATCAGCCAACGATTACCCCTAATTTTGCATAAGACCTAACTCATAACAAATTTGTCAGGGAACTAATGGGTAACATATGTACCAAAACACACAGCCAATTACCCACTGCTTTTCTTTCCATTTCTGGCAAGCTCCCAATATTTGCTGAGGTTCTAAGTGATAATATCTCCAAAGGGCATTTTGCTCTATTGTTTCTAAATTGCAGGATGTTGGATTAGAGTTGAGGACCCCACGTGATATTGATGAACCTTGTAATATCCTCAGATGAGCTAGTACTTCATGATCAAAGCTAAGGCTGTTGTTTTGTCTGCCCTCCTTTTTTTTTTTCCCCCTTTCTCATTCCTAGATGTGTGCATGGAAAGGTGAGATAACTTTCTGCCCCTAGGATTTGAAAAGATTTACTGAACCAAGGAAACTCTTTCCCCAATAAACAGTGATTCTTCCCATTAGAAAGAATGGCAAAGGGTTCTTCAGTGAACTTTTCAGACCCTGAACAGGAAACTGCTGTGCTTTTCAGAAGGCACCATCCATATAAAGACACCTGGGGGCCGGGCGATGGTGGTGCACGCCTTTAATCCCAGCACT
>NW_004949099.1:24133077-24148236 GCF_000317375.1 Microtus ochrogaster | reverse complement strand
TCTCTCTCTCTCTCTCTCTCTCTCTCTCTCTCTCTCTCTCCCTCTCCCTCTCTCTCGTTGTTGTTATTTGAGCTAAGATCTACCCCCTATAGCTAATGTTCTTTGCCTTCTCTTTGAATTCATAAAAATGGAGAGAGCAAGCTGAACTTGGGCATGTTCATTCATTGTGACCTTCTTCTGACTCAAATATAATGTGCCCAAGTGCTTGAAGCCTCTAATTCCTTGGCTTCCCAACCATGGTGGGCTACTATGAATTGTGAGCTGAAAGAAACCCATCCTTCCTTAAGTTTCTGGTTTCAGGATATTTTATAACAGCAACTACAATTTAACTAAGACAGAAGGTTATCATAAATGTGTATATTGAAGCCACTCATTATTTTCTTTGTTTTGTCACAACACAAATACTGGCAGAATAGCCAAAGACAGATACATTAAATCACCCTCTCATATCTTCATATTAATTACCAAATCTCTCAAGTAAATATTTAACAATGACACCTAGTGCCATGTAACAAACAGGTAAAAGGCCTGGAAGAATGGTGCCAGGAGAACAGATCATACACTTTTTTTTGTTTTTTCCAACAGTATTTGTATTATTTTTGTGTGAGTAAACATTTCAAGATTGATTGCAGTATTAATTTGTAATTAAATATTGCATCCCCAGAAAGTATACAATTTAGTGATCAGTACTATTTTAATTTTCAGATTCAATTGCTCTTAATATTCCTAATTTGGCCATCAAATTTCTATGGAATAATATTTTGTGGCCGTCTACTTGTTCTTCCTATATCGTAACGCAATACAGAGTAATGCAAACATCAAATAATTTTTAAAAACTTCCGAGAATTCTCCAGAAAGTGTTGATTTAAGACACCAGTGTATGTTACTGTTGAAAAATGTTAGGGAGTGAAGATTCTCATGGCACTTTAACCCATGTTCTGAAGTGCATCCTAGTTCATGATTCTACATGTGGTCACACAGTAATCACTGGGAAGGAAAACACAGTGAGAAGGAACTCTTAATGTCTCAGATGTTTAAATATTCTGATATACAATACAATCTTCAAAATTTTTAAATCCATAAAAATAAATGTTTCAAGGGCAAGCGGCATAGAAGCAGATGTTGCTTTTTGTGTTTTCTCTATCAGAAGAGCACTATCTTTATCAGGCAAGTATGGTGGTTAAACAAAAATTTCGTAGAATTTTTTTTATTGTTGATGAATGCAACAATCCAAAAATTAATTATGAATTGATCTGTTACTCATTGGGGGCAATAATATGCAATGTGAATGAAGGCCCTGGGTTAATGAGAGGCAATTTTAAATTTTCTCTTTCACTGAGCTGTATGCAGCTTCTTGAGACATTGTTGAAATATAAGATGCCACACTTGCTGTCACCATAAGATAGATTACTGTAGGATTTCCTTGTCAGGCTGTGAAATGACCCATAGCAGTAAGGCAGTCCAGGCGCCGATTTTCCAACTGGCCTCATTGCCTTCAATGTGGGATATGATGAATCACTGCTCAGTATATCCATGTTTAATTTTTTTCTGTTTAAAATGAGATTCTAACACTCACATAGTATACATATCTATGTATACATTCATGGGTGAAGACCATGGAAAAGGTGGTGGCAGAGAGAAGATAAAAGAGAAAAATCCAATGACCACAGAAAAAGTTATTAGCAAATTAAAGTTAATTAAAGAAAAAAAACAAACAAAAATAATCTCTCATAAATGCTACAAGGAATAATTTAAGTAAAATAATGTGTAGGTAAGATGCTTATACTTCATAAAGTACTTGAAAAATATCATCAGCAATTGGCCTGAGAAGATGGGCAACTTAACCAAAGGTGACATTACTCAAGAAGACAACTCCTCCTTCTAGCATCCTAATAACTGTCAATATCCCCCTTTGGAAAGGTAGTGAGTCACGAGCCTATCTTCCACTAGTGTTGCAAGGTTAATGACTGACCATAGGGAGGTCTTGTAATCGTGACTGCTCTAGGTTCCTTACTGGGCACAACAGTCTTGCTGTGCCTAGATGTTTTTTTCACACCAGATCGCTCTATCCTCTGGTTCTTATTTTCTCTCTTCCTTCTCTTCCATGGTATTTCCTTATCCTTTGAGAGATTAACAGAGACGTTCTGTGTATGACTGGGCACTCACTGTTACTTATTATCAACATTTTAGCCCACTATGCATCCCAGAATTTACTGCAATACATTGTAAACAGAAGTGCCCCTAATCCAGGCTAAGGGAGCAGCGCAATGATGATTAAATGAAACAACTCAGAGAAAAAAAAATAGAGAACCTAATCTGCTATAATAAATACTCGATAAATCTTAATTATATTAGCCATATTGCAATAAAGGGCACTTGAGTAAAGGAGAAGTCCCTTCTGTGTTTATTTTTGTGTAAATTCAATCTTCTCTGTGACAAACAATGAAAGAATCTAGCAAGTAGCTTTCAAATGGGTGCTATTAAGAGAACAGAAGCTGATGATATAGCTAAGAGAAGAGAAATTATAATACAATTCATCACTGTCATTTGTTCTGTATGCTATTCCTCCTACGTGGATTCTCATTTAGTTTTACTCTCTTGTTCATTTGCTTTTCTGATCTACCTGAAAAACATTGATTCAGAGATCACAAAGTTCAGAGAGAAGTAATAATTAGATTCTAGATGTTTTTTTTTTAGCTTTGGAAAATAGACAGAGAAAGGAGAAGAGCCACATACATGATGGCTAGCTTTGAGAAGAACTTCCAATGAGTCATATAAATTATATACACGTTCATATCTGGGACTTTTCTGTTGCACTGTACTAGAATATCTGAGTCAGACTGATTTATAAAGAACAAAAAATATTTGAATACTTATAGATTATGGATGTCTAAAGTTAAGGTGCTGGCATTCGATGTGTGAAAAACAACACGTCGTTATTCTATTTTTTAATAGGATTAAAAGAAAATCTGGTTTAAATCACAAAAACAGGAAATAGAGGTGTAAGAATAGAGTGCAGTATGGTGTCTCTTCTGTGAGGGCCTTCAGCCTAGTCTCTAGAAAAGAGCCCTGGTGGCAGGCTAAGCACTTTTTAAAGGCCTCTCCTCTTAACATGCCCTCATTGGCAAACCCTAAAGTTTAGGAGATAGCAGGATGATATATCTAAGCTCAAATCACTGTACTTGTTAAATGACTTGTCCAAACTTTACATTTAGTAAGGTTAACCTTAGAATTGAGTTGTTTGGAAGAGAACATTTTACTATTTCTTGTACCAAAAGGAAGGTTAGTAGACTAATTAGGCCAGCATAAAAGGAGAAGAACCATATAGGCTTTGGCTATTGTGGTGGTTTGAATAAGAATGGCCTTCATATATTTGACTACCTGGTCACTAGGGATTAGGAAGTATGACCTTGCTGGAGGAAGTATGTCTCTGTTGGGTGAGCTTTAGATTTTCAAATGCTCAAGCTAGGCCCTATGCCTTTTTTCTGCTGCCTAAACATCAGATGTAGAACTTTCAACTGCTTCTCCAGTGTCATATCTGTCCGCTGCCATGCCTCCCATGATGACAATAATGGACTAAATCTCTGAATCTGTAAAAAGGCCCCAATTAGGTGGTTCCCTCTATACGAGTTTCTGTGACTATAGTATCTCCTTACAGAACATCAGATAAGACACATATGGTACAAGGCTTACTCTTAGTCCCAGTGTCTCAGAAAATGCTGAGATAACATGAATACAGTTCATCATGGTGATAGGCACAGGTGCTTAGACATGCATGTATGTCTCTGTACATGACCATATGTACTCAGATTCTGACACAGGCAATCAGACATGGTCACATGGTCCTGGAGCTGAAATCTTCCCATTATATTTCCCAAGATTCCTTAAATCAAAGAGATAAACAAACTACCTCTCTTAATGGAAGCATTCTCACAGATTGTTACTTAATGAGCTGCCAACAAGATAGCATCTCCAGTCTAAGGAATCAATAATATGTTAGCGATTTTCATATAAACAGCCATTATTATTGCCTGTACATTGACACCATGTAGTTTCATTTCCTTCATTTTGCCCTACCTGGTCTTCTGTTCCCATCTCCTACAATGAATTTGAAGAATACTAAGCAAGCCATAAATTTAGACATGACTTAGAAAAATTAATCTGAGTGAAATCAGTGTAATTTACAGATCAATAATAGTGGTATTCCAAGCATTAAAAATAACTTACAGTACCAAATAATTGTTGAAGGTTTTCCTTTTCTCTTGTAGAATAATCAGGGAGCAGTTAATGACCAATTTATCTATCCACCAGTAACATGCCTCATCTGTACAACAAACAATTTTATACTGAAGATGGGGACATAATTTTTAAATACCTGAGTACTTATGGCGAGAAACGAGATGTTTTAGATGTATTTTATAGCTATGTTATTTAGCAGGGTTATTGAAGAAGAACATATTTAAAATATAAGATGGTTTTTGAGCAAAGTCTTCTTAGTTCCAAAAGTTTTCCATTGGCCACAGAGAGAATTAGATAAAATACCCTAACTTGGTCAGTTAAATGCAAAGTGTTTCTATCCTACTTTAGTTAAAGATTTAGTATTCTTCATCAAAGGGAAATGGAGAAAAAAAGGTTAAGATTATCTTATTTTATTTTCAGCAAAAAGACCATTTCCCTCTTTATATACTTATATTAGAATGTAAGAGCTAACATTTATTCAGCATTTAGTAAATGCCAGGAACTGCTGAACCTACTTTACATGCATTATCTTGCCTATTCCTCTCTAAAGTCTCAGTGAGAGTCATAGTTAAATCCTCATTTTACAAGTAAGTAAATAATGTATATGGTTTGGGGTGATTTCCCATACTTTCAAAAGCTTATGAATCAGGATCTGAACACAAGCTCTTGAGTTTCGGAGTTAAAGAAGTGGTATCCTACACTGACTCTCATATATATTTATTATCAGAATAGACATGACCAGAATGATGTAAGCAACATTTTTTTTTATAGAAAAGACACTGACCACCTAAGGAAAAACACATGTTGGGAACAAAGCCCTAAACTTTTAATGTACATTTTGATCATTTCTGATAAAAACAAAAAGGGAGTTCACATGCTATCAAGAAAATGAAGTAAAACTTTGGCTGATATTCAAGAAGTTTCTGGTACCCAAAGAAAATTTTCTCTTCATGTAGCCTTTGATTTTTTTCTTTTCTTTTCTTCTTTTTCTTCTTCTTTCTTTTTTGTCATCTAAGCCCACTGTTCTTTAAAGCAGAAAGAGCTGTAAGAAAGATATAACAAAGAAGCAGTAGTCATGAGAGCTCAAATGACACATTCAAAAGTAATAGTCAGGCATGTTACTTGAGCAGTGTAGAATTTGGCTGAATGCCGGAATTGGAAGATAAGATGTTCCCAGGAAGCCCGGTAGGCTGTGACTGATGATCGCCTGGTGCACACAATCTGTTTTAGAGTCAAGAGACTCTACATGAGTTTGAATTCCCTGGAAAATGCATGTGCTTCATTTCCATGACCATTCCTCATTCTGTCTTCTTCCCATTGAGGGAGCTTTTCATTCCACAGTGTGTAAAATTTTCTACATTTCTCAAATGACAGCTAAGATGTTCCCTGTGCTATATTACAGTCCAGGATCACATTCTTTCACAGGCAGAAGTTAGTCACTCTTTTGCCTGTGTCCTCGGAGAGTTCTATCCCACTTCTTATAGATCCTCTCTGTGAATGAGAAAAGTTTAACTGATATTTGTCACCACTTCAGGTTCCCTGGGGCTTGCATGTTCACTGAAGAAAAGGAAGAATGAATGAATGTCTATATGAATGGACAATTGAAAGGTCAGATAATACAGAACTCTGCCCATCATCAGACTCTTTAATTCTCCTCCTATGATAGTTCCCCAAATACCTATGCTTAATATTCGGTTATGGGAGTTATTTGTCTTTTTTTATTATGTTTTAAAAAACAGCAGCAGCAACAACAAAAACTCTCCATACCCAGAAAGACGAGAATGGTATGAATTCACTCACAAGTTGACACTAACTGTTTGGGAGTTTTTAAGACAAAGAGGCCAGCCTCTAGCAATCGTAAAACGCTAGGCTTAACTATCTGTCTCTAATATGCCAATCAAAGAGATGAGTAATTTAAAAAGCAAGATTTATTCAATGAGATCCCAGTAGGTAGAACAAAGATGCACAGTGCACCTATATCTATCTTTTGTATATGGGCATGAAGTTAGATTTAGAGAGAGGCTAAAAAGTATGCATAAGTTAATCAGTCTATGTCAAGGTATATTCTTCCTATCACTGATCCATTACTGTCTCAGCCAGTCCTGCAAGGTGAGTCACATAGCAAGGTGATCCAGTTAGTTGGTGTTCATCTACTAATCAGTGAGTGTGTAGCCTGACATTCATGGGTAATCGTCCTCATCTGTGTGTGAGGTGGGGAGGCACATGGTATCTGTTGTATGAGGTTTTATTCTCCCTGAAATTCAAGGTGACACAAGAGGAAATGGCAATTATTAATTTCTGCAACTTCAGCCACAGTACAGCCAAAAGGGAAGGCAGAGATGCTGGGGCATATTCTTGCTTTTAGTAAATTGTGTGTCCAAGTGAGGAATCAATCAATACATTTTAGCAGATGCTATATGCCTGATTCCTTTTCTATAAATGGAAGGAACAAGAGTCCTAATAATTTTAAGGAATCTTGGAAAATTCTCAACTCTTTATTGAGATTTCTGTCTATATTGCATCCCTTTTTCCTCAAGGATAAAGGATCTATGTGGAAAAGGAGGTAGAAAGACTATTAACAATCATTGGTGGTGGAGACTTTGAGGAAATAGCGTTTTTAAGACACAATAGGGTTGATATACTTGTGAAATGAGAGACTGTGACAGTGTACATAACATCTGCAAAAACTCCAGACCAAAAAAAAAAAATCTGGTTCGAGGAGCAGAAGTGGGTACAATGAAAGAAATTCTATGAAATTGGTTGGGTAGAAAAATAGGAAAGATTCTAGGAAAAGTTGATGGAAGAGAAAAAAATATATCCAAATTATATTTAGCAAATTCTCAAAAAGAATAAATAAAATATTATTTTAAATAAAAGAGTTCAAATAGATGGGAGTGGTGCATGCCTTTAATCCTAACACTTGGGAGACAGAGGCAGGAAGACCTCTGAGTTTGAGGCCTGCCGCGTCTACAGAACTAGTTCCAGTTGAAAATAACAACAAAAAACCCTGAAGTTAATAAACAGAATATCTCCTTATGAAAACTTATTACTAGTTAAATACTATAAATTGCAAAGGTTTTAGAGAATTTCAGAGAAGGACGAGAATGCAATTATCTTACAAATATGTACCTATAACTTTAATGTAAAACCATAAAATAATTCAATTTAAACATTATAAATACTGTGTTGCTTTATTTTCATAATGTGTCCTAGCCATACAGCTTTGCTAATATGCATGAAATATTTGTCTGCCTACATAATTATTTTACATAGCCATTGTGTTCCTGAGGAAGCATGCATGTAGAAAACTAAATGAACTGAAACATCAACAAACTCACACCTGACATGTAAGAAATGAACAAAATTATTTGATATGCCACATAAAAGTGGTAATAAGCATTTCCCTCTTTAATTTTGCATATCTGTTTTTTCTCTAGATCATTACGTTTCATAGGTTATTTATCCAAATTTGCTATATGTTATTAAAACCACAGCATATGCATGCATATGTGTGAACACACACACATATACAAACACCTTCTCTCTCAAAGAATCTGGAGACAAAAGGTTATTTAACATATTAAAGAGGACTCCAACCACTAATCTCCCTTAGCCCCTAGTCACAAGTACCTTTTCCAGAGTCATCCTGATTGGCATAACCTGACCCCTACCATCAACCTTTCCTGCCTCTGAACCCACTCCCCTTCCCCCAGCTTTTCTGATTCCTCTATCACCTCAGCCACTTTGGCCACATGATCTATTGCTCTCTTGATCTACTAGCTCTCTCCTTGTCTCTTAGCCTCCATATTTTCTCTTTCTTTTTCTCTTCCCTTGCTTTCTTCTCTCTTCTTTCTGCTCATATTGCTCAGTTCAGTCCATATACTTCTAGATGACTTCTGCAGTGCTCTCCCTCATATCTACAATAAACCTTCCCTTCAACCATACCTTAGAGCACCTCTTTCCTCATCTTTTCATTCAATGCAAAGATTAGAAAATAACAATATAGAGGATACGATGAGAGTGGTCCCTCTAGGCTCATATGCTTGAATGTTTGGTCCCAATTAGTGGAACTGTTTGAGAAGGATTAGGAGGAATCACTGTGTTTTAGTAAATGTCCCCTTAGTGGAGGTGTTATCACTGGAGTTGAGCTTTGACGGTTTGAAAGTCCTAATCTCTCTCTCTCTCTCTCCCCCTCTCTGCCTGTAACCTTCAGATCATGTGCATACTCAGCTACTCCTCCAATGCTATGTAGGCCTGTCTACATACTTTCCTGCTCTGATGATCATGGCTTCACACTTGGCAACTATAAACATGCTCCAAATAAATACTATCTTTGAAAAGTTGCCTTGATTGTGGTATCTACTCAAAGCAATAGAAGAGTAACTAAAAGACAACTGGAGATAACCCTATCCAAATAATACTACCTCACACCCCTGGAATATCTGACACTGAATCTAAAATTCTAGTTCTTTACATGTATACTTCTGCACATTAAAAAAATGTCACCCTAGTTTTTCTTTACAAGAATTACTGGAGTCTATGCCTGGCTGAGTAGCATTTTCTACTTTAGTGCAATATTTAGTTATATGCATATTTTTATCAGAAAACATTACCTTTTACCCAGATTATTAACTGTGGTCTAAAGCTTTCCAACTGTAGTAATAAAGTCTATGCTGACTGCATTCTAGGAAGTAAATAAGGAAATCGATGTCCCTTGCTTCTGCCAATTCTTTGGATAGTTTGGAATCTTGGTTAATGGTCTCTCAGATCATTCACTCTACTCCTTTGTTGATTCCTTTTCCAGAGCCATAAACTGGAGTTCTTTTTACAACATGGTCCCCCTGAGTTGCTAATTTCTCATCTGTAAAGTTTTTGTAGATCCAAAGTGTTTGGCCGTTAAATAATATTAACTGGCTTGGAGAGCTTTTTCTCCTTGGTAGAACTCAGGTTTTGCATGCAAGTGAATACTAAGAGCAGTGGTTTGATCCATTTCATCAAACATAAATTCCATACCCAAATGTCCTTTGCCCAGCTTCTCACCATAAATAATTCTGCTATGTCTTCACTGACAATTACAGTAGGTTTCCAGGATTGAGTTTCAATTTTGAGTGTCAAGGTTATTAAACATGCCATTAAGTTCAAATTCATTTTGTTCACATTAGTGTGCCAAAAAAAAATAATAACAGTTTGGTGACTTTTTGATCTGCTATTAATTACCAAATAATGTGTTATTTTGATAATTCTTAAGCATCAGATTGTGAAAGTAAAATTATATAAATACACAAACATCTTGCCTGTTCTAGGTACTTGTTTAAACAGATATAGTCATATATTTCTTAATGACAGAAACCTGTTGCTAACCACTGTCACGGCTGTGCCAGTCATCACAGTGTACTTATGCAAACCTACAAGATGCACCCTACTGTCAACTCTACCAAGTCCGTACTTTCACATAGAGCATAGACTGTGACAGTCGCTGCTAAAATGATCAAAATAACATGAGACTAAATCAAACACATCAAACACAAATAATGCTTTCTCCTAGTTATTTTCTCTGAATTGAAACTGTCCTTTATGTAAGGAATGTATAAACTTACAAGAGTCACTAATGACACTCAAAATGTTAAAGTTTCACAAGTCCATACACTAAAGTTATATGAGCAATACAAGATAGCTGCAAAAGAATAGATTCTCTTGCTGTGAAATATTTCTTTAACTTTGTAAGGATGCATTGCATTCATTTAACTGTAGAAAGATGTGTTGCTGAGTTACATTTCTCACATAAGACATCTGATTGGTCTAATAAAAAGGTGAATGGTCAATAGTGAGAGAGGAGGTATAGGTGGGACTTTCAGGCAAGGAAAATAAGTAGGAGGAGAAATTTAGGCTCAGGGAAGAAAAGAAAAAAAAAGCCAGAGAGATGCCAAGGGCCAGCTAGCCAGACATGGTGTAAGCAGCAAAGGGGGACATACAGAATAAAAGAAAGGTACTAATCCCTGAGGTAAAACTAAAATGAAGAGGAACAAGTTAGACTAAGTAAAATAGAGATAGTGGGAACAAACATAACCTAAGGCTAATCATAACTAGCAATAAGTATTCATGTCATTATTTGGGAGCTGGTTGGCAGCTCAAATCAAATATTCCAACTAGACTGTTTGGTGTGGCTGCCTCTAAGTGGTTCCAGGAACTACAGTGGTAAAGTTTTCACGAGTCATCATTTATCCTAGAATGGTGCTGTCACTAACCTCCATGAACTCATTGGCTCACCAAGTTAGTCTTGAGGAGAATAGCTTGGTCTGTTTTCAGTGCCCTGTCTGGGGTGACTGGTACGGTATCATCACAAAAGAGCGATATCTTATGCTACAGTTCTATAACTACAATGTCACTAGATGATCTGAATATTCTAACTCCATTAAAAATTTTGTAAGATGACCCTCTGCATCCCAGTTATGTGTGGTTCAGATTAAACTGAAACATTTTTAGGTTATGTGCCACCACATTCATGAAACGTGTATGTGTTCATTGTTTTTTCTCAGAATTTTATTTTATTTATAAAGGTACATATTTTAATTTTATTTAAGAGAGAAAGAACAATGTGGGATGAGAGATGATTATTTGTCTGGGTGTGGTGTGTGTGTGTGTGTGTGTGTGTGTGTGTGCCATTTCACACAATTAAAATTTAAAGGATATTTTTCCTTTCCTTTTGCTACCTTTGCATTGTTACTAGGGCTTAAACAAGGGCATCAGGCTTGTATAGTGAGCACTTTTACCTCTTGAATCATCTCATGGACCCTTATTTTGTATAACTCTTTTTTTTTTTTACTTAAAAATTGATTTCTTTGAGGCCTTGCTAAAACTGTCTCAGTTACACTTTCTAAGTATATCTCAATGTTATAGTAATATAATTAATTAATATTCAGATTTGGTGCCAAAATAAGATTGTAGAATGCTCTAAAAATGGAATCACGTGGCCTATTCCTCAAGTTCCACCAAGAAGATACTGTGTTATTTAAATTTTGTATCATTTTCACTGGAAAACATCAAGTTCAGGTGTTCAGACACTATAGTCCAGCTTGTTGTGAGTTCCTAATACACCTTGAGGGGCTTGACAATAATGCTTATTTATATAATTGTGTGAGATGCTATTACTCCTTGTTATCCTCATTATCCTAGGAGTAGATTTTGCATCTATAAGCTTAGAGAGAAAACAACATCACTAATTTGATAGCTAAAAAATACATATTTGTGAATTCCTGTTATTCTATTTACCTTCAGAGAAAGATGTTTATGTTTTCATGAAAATTTAAAGATTTTCTTCTATCTGCTTCCTTTTGAAAATGGTGGAAATTATAATATTTAAACTATAAAAGCAAAAACAACTTCGGGAATTGTCTAAGGACAAACACTATAAGCATAAATATTCTATTTAAGAAGACATATAAAATTCTAGTATGCTGATACCACCATGTATGTGGTAACTAAATCAAATGTGTTCTCTCCTCTGTCCTCACCACAGCTTCAGTCAGGGTAATAGAGATCTCCATTCATCTCCCTTCTGGAGTGCTGTGTCCAACACTGTTGCTCTCTCTCTCTCTCTCTCTCTCTCTCTCTCTCTCTCTCTCTCTCTCTCTCTTTCTTTCTTTCCATTTCTCTTTCTCTATTTCTCTCTCTTCCCCCTCATTTTGTTCCCACACCACCCTGTTCAGGCAGAGGACTAAGTTCCCTAAGAGGAATAATTTCCCACATCTTCTTATCTTGCTGCTGAGTGTCCTTCTCAGGTGTTTCTGAATTAGTAGTCAGGAACTGCTTCTATCACACTCACACTCCTGGAACCTGAAGCGGTTTACTAAACCAGGCAATCTCAGAGAAGATCATACTTCCCAGTCCCTCAACCCACCCATCCCCCACTGCTGCCAGCAAGCTCAGCTCTTCTAGGGAACATCAATCAGAAAAAAAGCTTGGTGTTTTCTGTTCCCTCAGCTCCCTTACACTGGCTCAGAGGATTTTCCTGGGTGTAAAGAAGCAGTAATAGGAATGGGAAAGCATTAACATAAATAGCTCCTTGTATCTTCCTAATCAAACTGATTTAATTTGAAACATATGATGATGTTTAAAGATAGGGGCATTCTCAAAAGCAGTGATATTTATGATAAAAAAAAAATCCAAAAACAAATAGGAAGATACCATTGGATACAAGGAATGCAGCCCAAAACACCAGCTGAGAGAGAAAAGAGAATTTCAAAGAGTAGGCCTAGAAACAGAAAGAAATCATATCATGAAGCTAAAATTTGAAGAAGTCATATTTGAGTAGATTTCCTTGGAGAGAAATTGGGGCCTGGGCACAATCACATATTATAGCATAAACCCAAGTAATTAGCAGAGTCTATCAGTTTTCAGAAAAGATTGCAAGAGTTCCATGCTAGTCACCAGTTGACTTCTGGTACACTCCAAGCTGCTCCTGCCTGAGAGACATCAAGGACTAAACAGTGTGGGCTAGAGGGCAGGAAAGAATTCTGTTATTGTGTTGCAGTTACCCTTAGAGAAAGGAGCAAACAGCAGTAAAAGGCTCTGATTAGGAGAAGACCAGGGCCCAGGTCCTGTGATGCAAGCCATATGGAAATTAAGAAAGTATGACAGGAGGGCAAGGCTAAGTGGGCAATGGTGCCTGATGCCATTCATTTCAAAATGATTTTGAGCACTTGGATCCATCCTTGTGGTGGAAGGAGAGAACCAACTTCTGCAAATTGTTTTCTGACCTCCATATCTACGTTATGTGTATATGTATATACCACAAAACATTAATAAATATCAAAAGCATCAAAGTATGATATGAACCCATGGAAAAAATCATCAACAAAGATTGCTTTTGCATGTGACCTGCATTAGATCTGAAGGCAAAGTGTTTCAAAAATGTTATGACTATATCCTCAGAACTAGGGGAAAGCATTATTTTAATTTTTTTGTTTTTAAAACAATCTTCTTCTACATACCAATCCCATTTCCCTCACCCTCCTGTCCTTTCACTCCCTCCATTTTATCCCTACCCTAACCTAATCCACTTTTCACAAAAGATGAGACCTCCCATGGTGAGTCAAAAAAGTCTGTCACATCACTTGAGGCAGGATCAAGGTCCTCCACCCTGTATCTGTGCAGAGCAAGGTATTCCTCTATGGGGAATGGGTTTCAAAGAGCCAGTTCATGCACTAGGGAAAAATATTGGTTTCACTGCCAGTGACCCCACAACCTATCCAAGTCACACAACTGTCTCCCACATTCATAGGTCTTAGTTTGGTCTTATTCAGGTTCCCCAGCTTTCAGGTCCACTAGCTCGGGTCATTTGTTTCTGTAGGTTTCCCCATCATGGTCTTGGCCCTTTTGCTCTTAATATTGCTCCTCACTCTCTATGGCTGGACTCCAGGATTTCAGCCCAGTGCTTATCTGTGAATTTCTGCATCTGCTTCCATCAGATTCTGGATGAAGGTTTTTTGATGACAATTAAGGTAGTCATCAATTTGATTACAGGATAAGGGTATTTTCGGTACCCTCTCCACTATTGTTTAGATTCTTAGCTTGGGTCTTGCTTGTGGATTCCTGATTATTATTGTGTGATACAATGTGAAATAAATAGAAAGGGTATAGTCAAAAAGTTAGAATACATCGATTGATGGCCAGAAAGTACAAGGTTGCAAGAACTGTGGAAAACAGTCTATTTCTCAGATTGCTAATACAGAATTTCCAGATAACCCAATAACAATATTCCTAGACATTTACCTGATAAAATTATAATATAGCTACACAAAGGCTCATTAGTTAATACTAAGAGTCACATCATTCATAATACTAAATTAGTAGAAACCATTTGAACATATACCATAGACAGAAGGATAAACAAAAATTATCTGGGAATGGAAAATTTTCTAGCCATTAAAGAATGGAAATGATGGCACATACTACAACATGAATAAAACTACGACATGAATACATGCTCAGTAACAGATACCAGCCAAACAATGGCCATATGCTACACAAATATTCTCTTATGAAAATTCATAATAAAATGTGTGTGGTCTGAATAAGTAGTGGTGTAACCGCTAAAGGGCATCTATTGCTTCATTTGTTTATTTATGTAATATTTATTTTTTTGAGCCAGATTCTCACTAGAACTCACTACATAGACTGTCAGACAATTGTCAAATTTACAGCGATCTATTTGCCTTTGAACTTAAGAACTGGAATTAAAAGCATGCAACAGGATGCCCTGTGAATACTCTTTGAAATTACAAGAATATTCTTAAAATTATTGTCATTTCACATGTGGAATTACCGCAAAATTTCATATTTATATTTACATTTGTCTATTATATTTAAAGAAATTTCAGACTTAATTTATATTTGCAAACCGATTTTGCATAAAGACCAGCTGTTCATAGTTCTCAATGCCATTTAATGGGACAAAGGAATCCCATGAGTAAAGAAAGAACTTTCAAATCAACGACTCTAATGTACGTAATTCTATATAATTTATGGTACTTCTGTAAAATTTGATTATTTTAACATTTATTTTGGCATTGCAGTAAAGATGAATTGGTGATATCATCTAATTAACTAATAACTTACAAAGGTGGGGTTCCACCCTTTTATTTCTAGGTAGTGTCGTGAAGCCCGTTAACCTAATTAGTGTGTATTGTCAACTTGATATTACCAAGAGTCTACGGGAGGACTCTATGGGATACTCAATAGAGGGATTGCTCAAATCAAATTTCCGAGAGGATGTGTCTTTTGAAAACTGTTGTGATTATTGATTGATTTAGTAGGGTGCAGCCCACTATAGTTGGTGTCAGTTTTGAGCAGATGGATATGCAGTATATTTAAGTTAGGATAAATAAATAAATAAATGAATGAATAAATAAATAAATAAAT
>NW_004949099.1:24130570-24132977 GCF_000317375.1 Microtus ochrogaster | reverse complement strand
AGAATAAGCTAGTAAGCAGCCTTTCTCCATGATTTCTGCTCTGCATTATTGCCTTGAGTTCTTGTCTTGAGTCATCAGTAATGGAGTATGATCTGGAAGTTTAAACTAAAATAAGTCCTTTACTCCACAAATTGTTGAATTTTGTTATGTATTTATTACAGCAACAGAAAGCCATGAGAGCAACAGGTCATTTGATTTTAGGATAACAGCAAGACAACTCAGACTGTGAAATTGACATAAAGTACCAAATGTGTAGCAAAGAAAGGGGACCAAATTGAGTATCTGTGTACAGAAGTGCATTTACAAATTTGTTCTTCAGAAATAACAAAGAATGAACTACTAATGTATAGAGGCTACCTATACTTTAACGGCTCTTTACCCATGCAAGTCAAATGACCATACTCCCAAATTCAGTCTTCCAAATACACCTCCACATGGAAGGAGGTAAATCGAGGTAAACAACTCAAAAAGTTGACATCTGATCGGCATGCCTGCACCATGGCACATTCTCTCTCTCTCTCTCTCTCTCTCTCTCTCTCTCTCTCTCTCTCTCTCTCTCATACACACACATAGAAAATAATAAAAAAATTAAATTAAGATAGGTTCTGGTACCATATCTACCAATAACACAATTTTTACTTTGATGCAATAATTTTCCTTCTTCACATCACATTTGTCTTTTAAATAATAATAAATTACACCATTGCCCTCTAATATCCCTTCTAGCTGTCAAATACTAAAGAAATTACTGTTTCAAATTGACATAGACATTGAAAATTAATATTCGTACATTTTATTGGCTCTCCATGTAACACCGCTGATCTAAAATATTGACTTCTTTGTTCTATGGTTTGCTCTTCAATTACTTCTCATTCGTCCCAAATTTAATTCACATAATGAACATAAAATTTCTAGTCCTTTCCTCAGTACATTATTTTTCAAATATAATTAACTAAAAAGGTCATAGTAATCACTACTAAAATCTAATTCCAGATACTGATGAGGGAAGAATCATATTTATGCAGGAAATATTATTTTATGCTTTCTGAACGGCTCATATCAAATGAAGTCCTTCAAAACCCAATGAATGAACTTGCCATTACATGGGTAAAATTAAACATTAAGCTATTTTTAGTTTAAAGAGAGCAGAATGTCACATAATCACTGACCTAATCATGGAAAGACAATAGTAGATTTATTTTCCATTTATTCATTACTGACTGATTTAAGTATACTAATGGTAAAAAATCTATTCTCCAAAACATATGATTTATTTACCACAACAACTTTTAAAATCAATATTAAAAATGTCCTTTGATCTCTTATTTGGAGCTGATGATACAGAGATGAACATATGAAATCTGAAATGGATACCAATTGAAATTTAATTAGAGCTGGGATTCCCAAAATCAAGTATTATTCCTTCCCTACCACCCATATTACAGGCATCCTTGATACTTAAAAGAAAATTTTGGTGGAGTTGGTTCATCATGATATTCAACTTAAAAAGACTTAGAGTTGCCAAGGAAAGAAATATCTAGATTTGTGTGTGAGGGATTATGTAGTTTAGGAAAAATGACATGGGAAAGACTTTAAATGTAGGTGGTACTATTTCATAACCTTAGACTCTGAATTGAAAGAAGTAGAGAAAGCCATCAGAACTGAACACAAATCTTCATGGCCTTCTGCCTATTGCCTGTGATGCTATAACTTTCCTGTTATGAGGAACTGTACGCCGTGGAACTGTGAGCAAAAAGAGACTCTTTCTTTCTTACTGACCTGAATGTTCAGCAATGTACAGCCACATAAAGCCTAAGAAAGCTTAAACAGAGGGCTTCTAGACGCACAAAAATGGGAGCCAAGCACAACTTCTTGGGAGCCACATTTTTTTCAAATAGGTTCTGTTTGCTGGAGGTGAGCAGAGGCACAGCTCCATTAAGAGAACACATCCTGTCTCTGTAGTAGCAGTAAAAGCTGTGCAGTTTATTTGAGAGATGACTTCCTGGTTCATGCTGGTAGCAGAAACAGTTTTTGGTATTTCAGGAGGCCAAGCACTTGAATGGGGTTTGTGGGCAGCATGCTGCAAGTTACTTGGTGGTAACTCTGATTCCCAGAGTTGAGGGAGTGAGCATGGCTCCCACCCAGTAGTCCCAGAGTTGGCAGTAAACTACCTCTGCTTTGTTAAAAGACTGAGAGAGGCAGAGCCAGTATACAGGGCTGCTGTCATCACACTGCTTAAAATACTCCTTGTTTATTTTAAAATACTCCTTGTCAGAGAAGGATTTCAGATACACAACAGGACAGATTCAGACATAAGAGACCTCTAAATAAGACATAGTGTGTTTTAAAAAATGTAGACTTGGGAGAGAGAAGAAAAAGACTATAGACAGTTACAAAAATAAATAAA
>NW_004949099.1:24115677-24129077 GCF_000317375.1 Microtus ochrogaster | reverse complement strand
TCAAACATCTCTTCTCAGGTAATCCACATTTTAACAAAAGAAGCTAGGAGCAGGCATCCTGGCTTTTGTTAAGGGCAGAGACAGCTTGTCTGCAGAGCTAGGTAATCAGCTCGGACCGGGCTAAGGGCTTTTATGCCATATCGAAATATGGGCCCACATCTAGGCAGCAAGATGTCTCTGTCAATTCTAGAGTCTAACTTCCTGTTAACTTAGATAATAGTATATTGTTCTAGGGTCTCTAAAGAATTAAAGAAGATAGTTATTGTTTTTCTTAGTTATGATAAAAGATAAATCAGATATTAAACTTTAGACTCACAAATATAGGATAGATGATAGGGTATTTTTCTTAATTTCCCAAATGTAAATGGAAAAGGGGAGATGATGTGGGATTCCCTTCTGTATGCTATGAATATGTTTTATTACCATTGGTTAATTAAAAAGCTGCTTCAGCATATGGCAGAGCTGAATACAGCCAGGTTAGAAAAATATATAGAGAGAGAGTAGGCAGAAAGTATCCCAATGATGAGTTATATGTTAAGGAACACAAGTGTCTAGTATTATCCATCTGAGTCACAGATACATAGGAAGAAGAGAGTGTTGAATCTCCTCTGAATGTGTCTTCTACTTTTACCATTCTTTAAATTTTTAAAATATAAACCAGACATATTAGATTCAAATTAAAGTATTATGATTCAATGATCTATAGAATGGAGATCTCAGTAATGTAGATACTACTTGTACTAGCTGGACATAAAGATAGAACTAGGACATGGTCATAAGGTGAACATATCACCACAGAATGTCCAATCCTAAGTTAGTAAAGAGCTAGGAAATATTGGAGCAATAGATGTGGATCAAAAATTGTAGCACAATTAATAAAAAAAAAAAAACCCAGAGACAAATATTGTGGTTGAGTGACATCCGCTTGTTGGTTCCTGGCCATCAAGACACCTGAAATAATCACACAGATACAATATTATTTAAAACTGTGCTTGGCCCATTAGCTCTAGCTTCTTATTGGTTAACTCTTAAATATTAATTTTACACATTTCTATTTATCTGTGTATTATCATGAGGCTGTGTTTTACCAGGAAATGCTTTGGAATCTATCTCCAGTGGGGCTACATGGCTTTTCCCTAACTTCTCCTTCTTTCTCTCAGCATTCAGTTTAGTTGTCCCTGCCTACCTCTATTTCCTGCAAAGGCCCAAGAGAGTTTTCTTATTCACCAATGGTATTCACAGCATACAGAGAGAAACCCCATGTCATTGTGGTTCAACCTGAAGGTCAGAAAAGCAAAACAGCCAGCCACTGGCTCTTATCTCTACCTCACTCTTTATTGTTGTTCATGACCTTCTCAACTTAATAAAAGAAGCTCCTATAAACAAATCACTTGTTAATGCTGCCTTTACTGGTGAAGACACTAAGATTTTCTTTTTTTTGGTTTTTTGAGACAGGGTTTCTCTGTGGCTTTGGAGCCTGTCCTGGAACTAGCTCTGTAGACCAGGCTGGTCTCGAACTCACAGAGATCCGCCTGCGTCTGCCTCCCGAGTGCTGGGATTAAAGGTGTACGCCACCAACGCCCGGCTAAGATTTTCTTGTTACATTTTATAAATTTCATAAATGTTAGTTTCTCGTAGTGTATACCCTACTACTATGTGGCATTACTAGAATATTCATCTTTTTCTCAAATATTACCTTTAAAATGATGGACTTTTGAGAGGAATATGATATCTACCTTTACTTATGTAAAATATGGAGAACAAACTATTAAAATAAAACATTTTGTCTATAAAATAATTAGAATGATTTTCTAAGATGATTCTGGGCAGGGTTTCTGGTGTGGAAGCCATGGTAAATTTTGAATATTTCAAGAAACAAAAAAATATTACTTTGAACTTTGTTATTCCTTTCAAAAATCATATTTATTTTATACATAAGTGTTTTTGCCTACACCTATATCTATGCACTATGTGGAGATATAGAATTCCCCTCTATATGCTGTGATTACCATTAATGAATAAAGAAACCAGTTTGGACGTATAGCAGGGCCGAACTTAGCTAGGTGGGGAAAACTAAACTGAATGCAGGGAGAAGGAAGGCAGAATAGAGAGAAGCCATGTATCCCTGCTAGAGCCTGACAGAACTTTAGACCGTAGGCCACAGCCATGTGGCTATACACAAATTACTAGAAATGGGTTAAATTAAGATGTAAGAGTTAGCAAATAAGAAGCTAGAGCTAATGGGCCAAGCAGTGTTTTATATGATATAGTTTCTGTGTGATTATTTCAGAACTGAGAAGCCAGAAATGAATGAGCAGCCTCCTTACTACAGTGTTGCAGTGTCTATTGTCCATAGAGGCTAAACGAGGTCATTGCATATCCAGGAATTGAAGTTACAGAGGCTATGAGAAACCATGTGCCTTCTGAGAATCAAAGCCAGGTCTTCTGGAAGAGCAGTCAGTCCTCTCAACTGCAGAACCATCTCCCAAGTCCAACTTTGTTACTCTGAGTAAGTACAAGTCCATATAACAGAGATAATGTTGAAAATACTCTGCAAGGGTTTTTACATGTCTTGCTTCTACTTGTCATGAGCTAAGTTTTATAGATTACTGTTTTATATAATTTTTCTTTGAACCAAATAGATTTGAATTTATATTTAGATACTTAGAGCTGATGATTAAAGTGGAAAAAGACAGACACATCCAAAGAAAATTTAGAATTTATTCCTTCCTATAAAGTTATGACTCGAATGGACTCAAACATATGGCTTAGTTAATATATAGTTCTTAACTGTGATATTTATTGCCCTTTAATTATGAAAATATTCAAGATGCTATATGATGTAGAATCATCATTGGAAAAGTGAGAAGTGATTCCTTTGACACTACTACTAATGATTATATTAGCATTTCATTATTTCATAAACTTGCAGGAAATTATACTGAAATGTTGATATACTAGTACGATTTGGTTTGAATATATCATTTCCCCCAGTAGTCAGAACATGAGAAATTCAAAAAGAGTAAAGAAAAAATAGTAGCTTTCTCCTTTCCTGGACTTGTTGATTTTCAGATCAGAGATAAAACTTAGACTTTTAGTTTAAAATATTTATATTAATCCATTGTTTTTATATTAAAATATACTAATTTGTTTGTAATAAAATAAAATGAAACAACACATAATCCTATTGAGTTGGTGGCATACCACTGAGCAACTAAATAGAAGGCATCCTAAATACCTTTTCTAAATTATATGTACCTGACTGGCCTAAATTAGCATACAATTATAGGTATCTTCAGAAATGAGAAATCATAAAAAATGGTTAATACATATGCCTTAGAAGTTGTCCTTAATATGAGTTTATGGAAATACATAACCATCCCAAGCCATTGCCTTTTGACACATATAGTTCAGTGGTTTCTGGGTGCTGAGGAGCTGTCTAATGTACTTCAGGACAATAACAAATATTTCCAGCCTCTATCTGAAGTATGTCGGTTACATTTTTCCAAATCCATGACAAAAAAAAGTATGTTCAAACATTGCCCAATGCCCAGTGGAGAAAATTCGTCTCCGGTTAAGAACATCAATTCTATAGAGTGTTTGCAAAGCCTTGTTTAAATGCTGACTCTCCAATGAATGTTTTGAAAAGCCAGATTCCTATGCCAGACAGACAATCACCATGGAAGAAATGCATACAGTGGATGAGGAAAGCACACATCTCTTGACCATATCTAAACAAAGTGGATATTAAGAATCAGTCTAGTTTTTTATGTCTTCTGACATCAGAGAAAGTCACTTGGCATTTTTGTTAGTAATTCATCCTATTAAAACAAAACTGCAAAGGTTTTGTTCTAGACCAAGACACGACAATAAGCTCCAATTGCCCAGACTCTATTGGAGTCTCTTATGCCTCTATTATACAATATAATCAGTCTAAAGCATTGAGAAAACAAATTTTCCAATAATACTTTTATAAATAAAGGAAACATCAGTTTACTACAGTCACCAAAATAAGAAAATTTTATGTACTTTAAAATAATGAAATAACTCAGGGCTAATCAATTAGATTTAAATTAATTATTCTGTTTCCCTATCACCATTTTATAAATCTCACTATTCTATTGCTGTCCGTTGGGAAGCCTCACTCTATTTTGTAGATTGCAGACTCAGTGCTGCCCTTACTCATGAATAGAAAATAAAAGTCCATTTGATTTACAACTAATTTTATTTTGCCTTTTGACAACTAGAATGGAAAAAGAGAATTTATGTTTCACATAAAATTTTGATGACTACTGTTACATAAAGCTAAGTATCAAACACTAAAAGAAGATGCATAGAACGGATAAGAAAATTCTCTTCTAATATTCACGTAGTGCATCATGTCTCAGGACACTAGTGTAGATGAACAAACATTTATAATTCAAGATGGGTATAGCAAGTGATGCATGAAATTTTCAATCAAAATGCCAAAAGAGTTCAGAAGGAGGGGAATTCACATATAATTAGGGCAAAGCAGGAAGTTACAGCTGTAACCTTGGAGAGCCTGGGAAGAAATATGTTACCCATAGTTGCAGCATAATAATTCTCTCTTCCTCTTGTTTCTTTTTAAGGCCATTCATATTACATACATCACAGGGAAAGTGCCTTTCAATCTTTCACCATGTCCAATTTTAAGTAATAGGCCAAAGACACTTTGAAAGCATGAAACGAGGATCCTTTGAAATAGTCCGTCTCATGTAAATATGCTTGGTACTAAGAGATGATTTATATAATGAGTTTGGTAACTATATATCATTTGATTTGAACAGGCAGATACATAAACACACACACACAAACATGTGGTTAGACATTGAGATATGTTTAGTTACATATAAATATGCAATATATATGTTTTGGATGATTTATAGACCATAAAACTAGAATATAGAAGGCTAGTGTATGTACATTTAGATATCTTAATTTTTATATCATATTACTGGGTTAAATATGTATACACACACATTTTTCTTTAATTAGCATTGTTTCTTTGGATTATACTTCTCCCTCCATCAGTTTATGAGACTTGGATAAGACTAATCTCAATCCTCAATTTAAAATTTGCATCTATATCCTCAGCCTAATCCATCAGATTATTCTACCCCCCCCCCATCACGGAGAGGTTATAAGAGATTATAACTTCAAAAATAATCTAATTAAAACAAATTTTATGGCATTGTTCCCTTTATTGTAGGTTTGAATTTATCTATAAACATGCTTCCAAAAAACAATCCAATAGAGTTCAAGGCAGAGAAAAGATTTAGAAAGTAGATTCCTGAACAAATATACACAGTGCATATCCTTGAATTATCTAGTCTTAAGAAGTAATGTATACTCAAGCAGGCTAAAACATGGTGTTGAATGTTTCAGTTGTAAGGTGAATTACAATTAAAACATAATGATACAAAATATACCTTTAAGATGTTGGCATCTTGCTCCTACTTGCTGTAGGTTTGCTTCCCAATCCTTGTGGCCTGCATCAAATGATTGACAAGAAATAGAGTTTAGTGTAAAAGACAGGTAAAGGTTATTATACAAATGGATGATATCCTCTCAAGGATGATAGTGGGAAATGACAAAAAAGCCATTACAGGAAAAACACTCACATGGGACTCTTAAGGTGAGAAAAGAAAGGAGAATACTCTCGCAGGATGAGAAAAGAAAACAGACAATGAGGCTATTTGTCAACAAACATTTTATGTAGGTTTTAAACAATTTTTCTAAAGTCTATGGAACAGATAATTTCCCAAAGGACATTTTCCTGACTAGGTGACTGGCAGGTCTATTTAGATGAACTCGTATGGGAGAGAACAGTAGTATGTCTTTGTTCTTTACCAGAAACTGTCCAGCTAGATGATAGTAATTTCAGGATCTTTAGAACAGTTTAGCATATTGTCTCAGGCCATAAGGACGAGGTACTAGAATAGGATTACCTCTTTTATACAGGAATCAAAGTCTTGAAAAGGTTTTATCAATTGGGAGAGGTCCAAATGCCAGTACCTTTCATGCCTGCTTCTATTTAAACCAAGTACTTACCACTTAAGGAGATCACATTCCAACATAGCATAATGTCATAATGCAATGGAACATTAACTTAAAAACCCAAAACTGGTGTCTATGACACTTGATGAATCTTTGTAAAATAAATGAATGAATAAGTACTAATTATTCACAAAAGAAGAAAATTTAAGAAAAGCAGCTACAAACTTCTCAAGTATGGTGGAACACAATTTATGGAAATGTATATAATTAAAACTTTGAAAGTAACATTTATAGTGTAAGGAGTCTAGACATGACTTTCTTCAAGTTTGTTTCTTTCTGAGTGTACTATTTAGCTAATCAATTTGTAAGGTATTCCCTATATTTTTCATGATCATAAAGGTATTTGAACTGTAATGACCACATTAGTTCTGCCCCTGATTTTCTCATTTAAGATTCTTTATAGAAAACACAATCCCAGATTTTTAAGGAACTGATTTATCATCCTTTTCTGCATGTCAATAGGTTATCCCTGCTGGAAAAGGTCTTTCGATTGTTCCTTGCATTTAAATCCCAATTAATTTAAATGTCTTCGCCTAGTGATGGGCTCCTTCTAACCCTCTGTAAACCTGCAAGACAGACTATATATTGGAATGTGTCTATTACTCTGATAGCTTTACACAGGAAATGCTAAGGAATAGTCAGAAGAAATTGTCAAATTTAATGATTCCTTCATTGGTGATGAAGAAAGTGATAAAGACTGTCTTCTAGTGACAACTAGTAAATTATTTAAGCAACTATAGTTTTCTAAGCTTGAGTAGGGAATGTGGACAGATAGGTGGTGTTCTGTTAAATAATATTTAACTTCAGTCTTGAATGGCATTCAATGTCATTGGAAAATGGTATTTTGATCATTTTCCATCAGAATTTGAAGAATAAGCATATTTTGTTAATTCTATGTCTCAAATCGAGGAATTGTTAAGCATACAAAAACACCAGTGAGAGCTAATAAGATGGCTCAGTGGGTAAAAACATTTTATCAAACATGATGACATGACATTGGTCCCTGGGATTTACATGGTAGAATAAGAAAACCAACTTCTGCAAACTATCTACTGACTTCTACATGATGCTGTCATCTTTACACATGCATACATATACAAACATCAAGTAAACAAATGTATAAAAATTTGACACCTAGATATTTAAAAATAAAGTAAACAAGCAATAGAGAAATTGTCTTCCCCAAACCTGGAATGGCATGGAATCTTGGCTCTGTTGAAATACTGTCTTCCTAATTAAAGTATATCAAATGCTTTTACGTTGCTTTGATGAAATATCATGACCAAAGGTGACTTGAGGGCAGAAAACTATACTATTTTATTTAGTGTAAGAGTTTCTTAACATGGGGGCTTCTTGAAAAGAAGAACAAAAGAAATGGGATGTTTCATATTTTTTAATGCTATGTCTGGCTGTTGTATAGTGAAGTTCATTAGAAAGGGAGGCTCAAAGGATGGACTGAGGGAAATCAAAGTATGTTATGCTTTGACTGCGTTTTTTGTGTTGTTCCTTGTTTTTGTTTTAATTTGTGCTTTTGTTTTCAAGTTCTTCTTCACTGTATACCTGGACGTTCAGAAGAAAGGACATTCATTTCATCTGAGTGCAGAAGGGGCATCTCTCACATGAATTTGGGGAAACTTCTCTAGGGAAAGGTCAGGTAACTACTCCTAGGTGTGATGACTTACAGGGAATGAATTTCCTTTTCCTATTTTCTCAAAACCTTAGGAGCCATTTGGGGAGAGAATGTGTCCTGAACTCTATCAAAATCTTAGTCCCTGAAGTGTTAATGACCTGCTCTGTGTCAATCATAACAGAAATTCAAAGGAAAAAGTGTTTTGTAGCTTGATGGATGTGTTGGCAGGACCTTCTCTTCTAGAACACTTGGCTCCCTGATCCTTATGATCACTATTGATGAGTTCCAGGAAGAATAGGAGCACAGAGTAGAAAACAGGCAACATTTATTACAGATGACCTGAGATGCTTTCAAGTTTTAGAGTCCACAATGACCAAAAGGACCATGTGCCTATCAAGACATCTAGACAGATTTTATATCATTTCTTGAAGTTTCTTTTTTTTTTTTTTTTTTATTTTTATTTTCCATCTCATTTTCTGTTTTTTTTAAGTTTATTTATTTATTAAGGATTTCTGCCTCCTCCCCGCCACCACCTCCCATTTCCCTCCCCCTCCCCCGACCAAGTCCCCTTCCCTCAGAGCTTATAATTCGCGATCCTAGAGAAGCTAAATAAGAAGGTGAATCCAAAGACAAACATATGGGCATCTTGAAGTTTCTTGAATAGGGGCTCATTCATTATATTAATTGTTAAGACAAAGATGTGTCTTTGATCTTTACCAGAAAGCCTCTGGCTAATTAGTAGTCTTACAATCCTACCAGTTCAGATAGTCTTATCTTTACCAATATTTTACCCAGAATTCACCCACTTCATCCTTCACTTGAACATCAGCAACTTTTGGAAGAGATGTAAAAGACATAAAATCTCCATGGGAAGATAGGTGTGCTAATTGTTCTGAGGGAATGCTGATGACAGCTTAGACTAGAGTGATGGGGATAAATTGAAGGAACCTACTCAACATACATGAGAGGCTGGCTTTAAGATTAGAGAATCCAATTGAGGTGCAACAAAGCTCCAAAATGTCTATGTCTATCAAATGAGTAGACAAATTTACACTTCTGAACTATAACAAGAAAAGTATCCTGAGTGTAGGAGAGGAATGTTGCAGGTACTTAGCCAACATGATCACAAAAAGGACTCAGTGGAATATCTCATGTTGCACCATGAGTCATAGATACTATGACTTGAAAGTCCCATGCTAAATTCTTTCATCTACTTTCCTCTGTGTTGCCGTACAACAGGTGCACACCACCTTAGTTTTATTTCAGGTAACAGTTTTCACTCAGCTCAAACTTACAATTACCTCAGTTGCTTTTGAGTAGATTTTAAAGACTGCAAACTTCCCCCAAGTCACAGTAGCATCTCCTTGCTCCTCTTTGTCCATTTTGTCTGTAATACTAGTAAAATCACAATATATCCTCCCACAGGAAAGTATAAAAATGCTCTGAGGCCACTGATACCACAGCATCTAACCCAGGAAGTATATTAATTGTTTCTTCTGCACAGAGCCTGTTCTATCTCAGAGAGAGATCTGAAGCATAACCATTATTTCATGTGGTAACTCACAAAAGTGATGTTGGAAGGAAGGGCTCTGCTCAAAGCCATAATATACAGACAGTTACACTACTGAGGGTCCAAATATCCATATCTTAAAAAGCTTCATAAAGCTCTATGGGACATTAAGTATGTTGATAGGTCAAGAGCATGAGTCTGGAATTAACCATTTCAGTCTGTAGCTAAAATGAGAAATATTTTGTCTTTCAAAGAGCCCTTATTTATTTTTCCCAAGCTTTATCTATATGTACACATTTATCACATTCATATGCTGATTCATAGGCTAGGTGAATACCTGAGGGCTGAAGAAGTTAAATGCATGTAATCAGTTGCTAACTCCGTGGTATTCTATCTATGGCTTGTAGGATAATATGCTGGTATGTAAGCAGATAATGTATAGCAAAATTAAATGGAGATAAAATATTGCAGCTTCAATCTTAAACATTCCCGCAAAGGCTCATATGTAGGCTTGATTTCTAGCCTACAGTATTACTGGAATTTGGAATGGAATCTAATAAGAGGAAGTTAGGTCATTGGTGGTATGTGCCACATTCTTTCTGTCTTTGCTTCCAGACTGCCATGAGCTAAAGACATCATCAGCTATAAGTCTTACCAGGACTTGCACTGACAGCAAGAACTTAGAACTGGTAAAGTCAAACAACTAGGGATTAAAACCTCTGAGGACATGACCCAAAATAAGCCTTCACTCCTTAAAGGAATTTGTCTTTGATTCCATTATCCCCAAATCTTTGATATTCTCATCATCACATTTTCTGGAGTTCCCATTTATTCAAAGGGCCTCAAACCTGTGCTAACTGATATTATCTGATATTTTAGTATTTCAACAATATTTAAATTTGTGTACGTTGAATAAATGTTACATGTCACGCAGAGTCTAAGTATTACATACATATTAATTCAGTCATAAAATGTTATTGCTTCTATTTTTGAAGATGAATTCAGTGAAGTGTAAAAAGGTTGAAATAGTATTACTGGTGTCATAAAACATAAATATAAAAGGATGGAAGGTATAAAATAATTCATATTTAAAGAGTATAAAACTAACTGTCTGTAGTCACAGTTAAAAAAATTGCTCTATGAAATTAGATTGGTTCTCCTCTGCATATGTTTCCTAAAATGGCCCATGGCAGTCTATTTCCTGTGTTCTGTTGTATCTTCCAAACTATAGCTTAAGGTATTTTTACAATCACTCAAACGGCTAGCTTTCCAAAAGGAAAAAATAGTTCTCTGGTTAAGCAAAATTGAGAACACTATATTTAATACTGGAACTCAAAAATTTAGAGCACTTCCCATGGCCTATAATAAATGAACACTCATTAAAAATGTCCAAGAATATGTTAAATGATAATGATTTATATCCATTAGATTAGAGACTCCCCTTTTAATAGAATGTCTTACTGAGCTAGCATTTTTCATAATATTCACCATTAGTCCAAAAATTCTGTGGTCACAGATAAGAGAATTATGAGCACTTCCATTTTATTATGGTGATCATAAAGAGTCAATATACATGGGCTTCCTGCTATGCAAAGCTTTTTATACTTTTCAACATTTATTTCAAAAATTAAAGAATAATCATGCTATGCTTCATGACACTTGTTTCATAACAAATAAGGTTGATGAGTCATTGGAATAATAAACTCTAGGGTGAGATTTCTTAATTTAAAATCTTACTTATCTCACATGACAGATGTTGTACATGATCTAAAATACCATAAGAACTCAAAAAATATAAATTTATTAGTTATGAAACTCATGGTGCTATATGATCATTTCTGTCTGATAGCACATTAGTATTAATACTGAAAGTGATGTGATGTGAGAATCAGGTTCTAAAGAGGACACTATATTTCTATTTCACCAACATATTATGTCGCCTTTTCATATAAAAAGAACTAAAAGAATAGAAGCACAGATTCCAATAAAATTTTGATACACCTTATATCTTCTATTTCAGGTAGCCTGATAGTGCTCTCTCATTTGCTGAAATCACACACACTGATGGCAAACTGTTAAATTCCTTGAAACTGGCTAACCTGAAGTATGTGATCAAATAATTTACAAAGTGAAAGACCTTTTATTTTAAATTGTAAAAGTCAACATGAGTGAAGGGACCACAAAATAAAAGACTCTAGAACAGGCTGGTTTTTATGTACTCACTCATAAGTGTTTTTTAAACATAAAGCAAAGAAAACAAGCCTACAAATCACAATCCCAGAGAACCTAGACAACAATGAGGACCCTAAGAGAGACATACATGGATCTAATCTACATAGGAAGTAGAAAAAGACAAGATCTCTTGAGTGAATTGGGATCATGGGAATTATGGGAGAAGGCTAAAGGAGAGAGAAGAGGCAAGAGGAGGAGCAGAGAAAAATTGTATATCTAAATACAATCAATAAAAAAGTCTCTAAAACAGTACTTCTCAACTTTCCTAATGTTGCAACCAGTTAATACAGTTCCTTGTGTTGTGGTAACCCCCAACCATAAAATTATTTTTATTACGATTTTATGATTGCAAGTTTCCTACTGTTATGAGTCATAATGTAAATATCTGTGTTTTCCGATGGTCTTAGACAATCCCGAGTTGGTCGTGACCCACAGGTTGAGAAGAACAGCTCTAGGGCTAAAAAGTCAATTAAGTAAAATGTTTGCTGGGCATTCATGATGCTCTGAGTTCAATCCCTAAAACCAATGGAAAAAGATAAACAGTCATTGAGGTATGTGTTTGAATCTCAGTCCTGGGGAGACCTCTGAGACTCACTGTTGAGTTCCAGTGAAGTGAGAGAGCCTATCTCAAAGTAAAATGGGGTCTTGGAAGATGATATTGTTAGCAAAATGCTTGTTGAAAAGTCATGTGGACCTGAGTTTGGATCCCCAGAACCTACTTTAAAAACTAGGTAGGGAGGAGTGAGCCTGCAACTCCAGTGATGCAAAGCATAAGACAGGAGAATCCACACTTAGTTTATCCCAACCATCCCATTTCCCCAAGTTCTCCCCATCCTCCCCTTCTCACTTTTCTCTCCCTATCTCCCCTTACCCCCATCCCACCCCACCCCCAAGTTCCCAATTTCTGCCTGGCAATCTTGTCTACTTCCAATATCCAGGAAGATAACTATATGTTTTTCTTTGGGTTCACTTTCTTATTTAACTTCTCTAGAATCACGAATTATAGACTCCATGTCCTTTATTTATGGCTAGAAACCAATAATGTGTGAGTACATCCCATGTTAATCTTTTTGGATCTTGCATATCACCATAGAACCTTCATCTGGTGATGGATGGAGATAGGGACAGAGACCCACATTGGAGCACCGGACTGAGCTTCCAAGGTCCAAATGAGGAGCAGAAGGAGGGAGAACATGAGCAAGGAAGTCAAGACCGTGAGGGGTGCACCCACCCACTGAGACAGTGGGGCTGATCTATTGGGAGCTCACCAAGGCCAGCTGGACTGGGCCTGAAAAAGCATGGGGTAAAACCGGGTTCTCTGAACATGGCAGACAATGAGGGATGATGAGACGCCAAGGACAATGGCACTGAGTTTTGATCCTACTGCATGAGCTGGGTTTGTGGGAGCCTAGCCTGTTTAGATGCTCACCTTCCTAGATCTGGAGATCTGGATGGAGCGGGGAGGACCTTGGACTTCCCACAGGGCAGGGAACCCTGACTGCTCTTTGGACTGGAGAGGGAGGAGGAGAGGAGTATGTGTGGGGGAATGGGAGGTGGGGAGGAGGCAGAAATTTTTAACATAAATAAATAAATAAATAAATAAATAAATAAATAAATAAATTCCTCATCTAGAAAAATAAAGTGGTCAGTAATGGAGGAAAATACCCATCATCTGTCTCTGGCCTCCATGTGTTACCACATACATACAAAAAAGGTGGATGACACCTGAAGAAAATACTAGGTTTATTCCTGACTTTCACACACACTCATACAAGTAGAGGAACACACACTACGTATGTTATTCTGGCTGTCTAGAGAGCCTCAGAGATCTGCCTGTCTGTACTTCCCAGCTCTAGGAGCACAAGTATGCCATACCACACTTGAAATTTTTATTTATAAAATATTTTGGGATAAGACATAGGTCCACATGCTTACCAATCTTTCTAGCCC
>NW_004949099.1:24102582-24115414 GCF_000317375.1 Microtus ochrogaster | reverse complement strand
GGCAATAAACAACTTTATTATGTGCTGCCTACAAATTGTTGAGAAGAAGGGATTTCTGCACTAGAAAACAAATTAAGTTTTAAACTATAAGATTCTCTTCAGACAAATGCACAAATATTGTCGGTCAGTCACAGGGACACCTATGATAATTACACAAAGATAATATGCCAAAGAGAAAAATGTCTTCTAGTGTTCCGATACTTTATTCACTTGACTAAACATAAAGCATCAAGCTTTTAAAAATGTCCCTGAGGTGAGACAAACTCCTTAAGATGTATAAAGAATATTTAATAAGAAAAAGTTTTTTAAAACTTGAGATATATATTTGGGTTTTCATAATTTAGATAAATTATGATTATCTTATACAACAGGATAATCATATATGGGCATGTACACACACGTACATACCCATACACATTGTGTATATGTACTTTTGCTAAAATTTATTTGAATGTCACAGAGACGACTTATAAAACTGTACATACTACTCACAATACTGCAAGACATCTCAGACCTTTAATTATGGCCTTTGACACTCTCATGGCAATTGGTCACTGTGCCTTGAGAGACAGTAGGAAGAGGAAAGTGAACAGATGGATAGATATCTCCATTCTGTGCTTCATTGGCTGCTATTCAACGAATGGAAGTATGCAAATAAAGTGCTCAGAGGACTTCCTCCTCCATCTGCTCTTAATAAAAATAAATGAGGTTCTGAAGGAAGCCTGAGTTTCCAGTGTTCTTTCATGGACCATTTCAATTCTGCACAAGCAAGGGGATGGATTGATGTAAGACAGTCCTTCCTATGTTGTGACAGCTACAAGACTGTTGTAGCCCTTGTCTCCAGTTCCCAGGTTGAGAAGCACTCCCCTTTACTTAACTATTTGCCAAGAGAAATTGGCATGCACAGATAGCCACTTGTCCCATTGTTCTGGAGGAAGAAATGGAATTAGATTAACGCTGCACAGTTTGATGATCAAGGGTTTCATGATTCATTTACATGTGAAGATGTGAAGAAATAAATGTTTATGAAGCTGTTCAGACAGCCCACATGTGTACAGTATTTTTCATTAACAGAACTCTTATTGTGCTTCTGTTCGAAAATTTTGTTTGTATAAATGGTTTGTATTTCTGCCCTAATTCCTGGGCAGAAACATGACAAGGAACCAAATAGAAGAAATGGTGATTTCTCTGGTTTTCAACATCACACTTTAAGGCAGGCAGAGCATTCTTCTTTAGAGGAAGAAATCATTGGTATTGTCCCGTAAAGGGGGAATGAAATGGGTGGGGAGAATTTCTTCAAAACAAAGTAGAGTTTCCCTTTGGGAGAGTATTATGGGTATTTTGTGTTTAAAATTGCTATTTGTAAATACTCAACTTTCCAGGAAACATCCTCAGAAAGGTTACAGAGATCCTTTCATAGATATCCGTTGGTAGAGACTTCTATTTTTCAGTATGTTTAGGAAGTATTCAATCACTATTCATCCCTTTCTACTCAAGAAGATAAAAGAACATCATTAATATAAACAGAACAAATGGGCATATGTTATAGATAAAGATGTTTCAACTCAATTCAATACATGCAATAATTCAATATTCAGACTTTCCTTAAGATATGAAAGACATAATTTTTAAATTAACAGTAAGAAGGCATAGAATCAATGTAGGAATTAGTAGGACTGCCCTCAAAGGCCTATGGCTTTGCTGTTCTTTCCAACATAAGATCATCTAAATTGGATATTGTGATGGTTAATCATGTCATTCTGAGAGAAACTACAATCACCTAGAAGACAGGTCTCTAGGCATGTCTGGGAGAGATTATGAGATTATACAATTATAGATCCAATTCCCTAACCTCAAAAATTTACAAGTATTCCTAGGGAAAATGGAACGAGATATCAAAGAAAAAGAATGATCATTGAGGAGGAGGGGGTTTGCACACCAATTTGGCTCCAGGGTGAATCTTGATGAGCAGAGTCCATACCCCTTTGTGGGAACCTAAGGAAATTCAAATTAAAATAATTCAGAGCATACTAACTAGATTCCCAACACATATTCAGGGATACACTCTGAATTTCATGCAAAAAGAAATGAAGTGTTCTTAATATGCAACAATTTTAGATTATCTAAACAATAGAACCACTCAATTACTAAACATATGCATTGACTTCATAGATTGGTCCAATACAGAAACAAGTATCTTTAATATGTTTGCAACTCAGGGGTGTGTGTGTGTGTGTGTGTGTGTGTGTGTGTGTTACCCTATTCTTTTGATTCTTTTCAAATATTGGATTAATTACATCTAGAGCTAATGTAACAAGAAACACAAAATGCATTATATGTTTGTGTTTAAAAGAAAATAACAGAATGCTGAGAGATGGTGCCACAGTCAAGAACACTGGCTACCCTTCCAGTAGACAAGGGTCTAATTCTCAGTACCCAAATGGCAGCTAACAAGTGTCTGTAACTCCAAACCCAAGGTGCCAGATACCCTCTTCTCTCTTCCATAGATACTGCATACATTGTTACACAAACATACATTTAGGGAAACTTTTAAGATAACACTTAAAACTATACATACATATATATATATATATATATATATATATATACATACACAATAATAATAAAGAAAATGAATAGGGTTATAGGAAGGATTTGAAGGACAGTGGAGGAAAATAACTGAGGGAAAAATGAAGAGGAAAGTCTTATCATTCTATTTCTTTAATAAAGAAATTGATTAATTCTTAAAAAAATCTTAAAATATAGTTTGGACCAGAGATGGTTCAGCAGTTAATAATACGTATTGTTTATATAGAGGACTTGAATTTGGTTCTCAGCACCCATTTTACTTGGCTCAAAATCACATATAAGTTTATCTCCAAAAGGATCTGGTACTTCTAGCATCCTCAGTCTCCATCACATAGACACTGACACATACTATAATTTTAATTAAAGTAAATATTTTTAAAAGGAGGCTTAGGTCCTCTGGTAGTTTTCATGTAATTGGCACCCATAAGCTCATAAGCTTATTGTAGTAAATATGACGTTGTTGGAGGAAGTATGTCGCTATGGGGAGACACTGGGAAATTTCTTAGGCTCAAGATACCATCGGATGTCACAGTCTATTTCCTGTTGCCTTCTGATCAACATGTAGCCAGCACCATGTCTGCCTGCCTGCTGCCATGCTTATTACCATGGTGATAATTTCATTATGAACTGAAATTATCACCATGGTGATAATAAACTTTGAATCGTAAACCACCACCTCAATTAAATGTTTTCTTTTATAGGAGTTGCCATGCTCATGGTAACTCTTCATAGCAACAGAAACTGTAAGTTAGACAGGTACCAATCTTTCATATTTCTGGTGATCTTCAGCAAGCCACTGCATTTTGAAAAATCAAATTTCTTAAATGCTTAACTGAGGGATACCAATTCCTCACAGAAATAAAGGAAGTCATAGTGAAGCATAGACAGGAGTTCTTCTCAAAGGCAAACTATAAAAGTTTGGAGTAATACAGATGAAGTCCAAAGTTTATTCAACTTCTCTTAGATAAGCTCTTTTCCTCTAAAAGTTATTCAGTAGCATATAAAAGAGACATCATGACACTGAGGAGAAAATAAATACTAAAAATACTGTGAACAGTGCCTCACTTACAATAAAACCCAATGAATGGTCACAATTAGAAATAGAATTCTTTGAGTTTTTCATTTTTTTTCTGTTTATCTGTATATATTTTTGTTTCTGTTTATTTTCTGTGTAATCTATTATAGCACCTAAACAAAAGTTTGGAAATATTTGGAAAAAAGAAAAGCTAGAAAATTTAGGTTAACATGCTTCCTACAGTTTGGATAAATGCAATTTGAAACAGCTGAGCTAGTTAAGTAGAAAACTTGGAAGTAAATTCTCAGCAGGCTTAGCATTAGTATTAATATTATAAATCTTCAACATAGCATCAAGGTTTGGAAGTGAAAAAGAATACAGTCAATCCCTGCTTATACTAGATAGCAGACTTCTGCTGAAATCCCAAAACCATTCCAAGGCCAGCAATTACTTCTAAATAGCTAAATACTCTACATGAAATGTATAGTCCAAATAAAGCTTTGTGTTTCCAAAATCATCCAGCTATACAAGAAATCTGTGAACACAACATGTTGCTTATGTTCCAATTATAACAAAAATAAAGTGTATTACTAAATAAAGACTCCTTGGACTGAAGAGAGCTTTGTTGCCATTTGCTGATACTTGATGAATGAAGGAGACATGATGCTCTCGAACTCGAGTCCACAGGAAATATCGAGATCATTGCATCTTTCCATCAAAGGCTCATTTAGACAAACAGACTTCCTACTTACAGATAATGAAACAAATACCCACATGTGGATCCAGAATAAATGAAACAAGGTTGTCTTTCTGCAGATAGCTAAGGAACTACATGTCTCACTCACTTATTGGGCAACACTAGGAGGTACAATGTGTTAATGTTTAAGAAAGACTGCACTGGACATTTAAAGAATATTAATAAAAAACTCACATTTAAGTTTTGTTTTATCTGAATACTCCACCTATTCAAGGTTTTGAGGGACAAAAATCTTGGTTTTCATATATAAAATAAAGGTGATAAAATCTACATGGTAATATTGTTGAGGATATCAAGATAAACTTATGAGTCATGTACAGTGTTCAAGAAGCCAACTAAAATATTACTGAATTTCTTAATATTCTTTTGTTAAATAAATATATTCTTTCTCAGGATTAGCTCTTTTAATTTTAGGATATAAGAAAAACTATATCTATAAGATTCTTGTTCCCTCTGTTATTTCATAACATGATCATAGATAGATAGATAGATAGATAGATAGATAGATAGATAGATAGATAGATAGATGATAGAGATACATATATAGATATATAATTATAAAGTGACTGTGTCCCTTACTTCAACACAAAATAAAAATGGAAGAAGTAAACTTATGATATCAAAGGAGTGTGTAAGACTAAATGTGAGATTAAAAGGCAAGGGTATTTGTGAGCATTATAACATTAATATTTATTGTCAATATGAATGGGTTTTCAGTCAACTAGGAACCACATCTCTGTGTGTATAAGGGTGTTTCTTGGGAGAGTTGACTAAAGACGGAAGACTTCTATGAATATGGATGACTCCATCTACAGTTGTCTTTGTAGTGTTGTCTTTAGAAAATGAATCTACAATGAACACAGGAACGTTTGAATGAATTTTCAAAGGGTCCCTAGTGAAACAAACAAACAAATACACTGCAAAAGATGCATCAAAATGAGTGACTCTTTCTTCCAGAAGCTTGGCTACCACAATTCACATACATCTGGGTCAGCGATGACCCACAGTGAGACTGTCACATCAGTATGGAAATACTCTTCAGGCTACACAGCATAGAACATGGACTTGTCAGTTATAGATTCTGGATTATTTGTGTTCTACAACTTATGACAACTTAATATCACATGGCAGTGAGGTCTAGGCATTCTCATTGCAGAGGAAGAGATTTGCAAAGCAGAAATCTGAAAGCATCTTTGCTTCATGGCTTTAAGCTGCTGTTTGATTTTCCTGATCATTACTCAATATTGTTTACGAATCAATATGTCTTTAAGTGCACATCTACAAATCACTTGTTAGTGGTCTCTGACAAGAAGCTCCAGTGAGAAGATAAATCACCTATATCACTAAGCACATGGCTGAGTCCAAAAGGCATTTATTTTTTCCTAATGAATTGCTGGGGGCAATCATTTACATTGGGTCACAAATTCCATAGTTGATAGTGGATCAGAAACAGAGAACTGACACTGTGAATAGATAAGCACTTGATTATTAAGGCAGAAGTCAAAGAAAGATAAATTGATTGAGGAGAAATTTTTCAGGCAGTAAAAATTTTAGTAATGTTATGAATCAAAGTACATGAGCTACACTGAGTCACAACTTTACCAATTTGTAGTGTCAGAAACAAATGTGAAAAGGAATCTGTAACTAGAACCTGAAGAATAGGTATATCCTGATAATTTACTGCATGCCAGGGACCATGCTAAGCAATATACCATATCAATAATGAGATGCATGTGAACTAGGTATGCAGAGTATATGCTTTAGAATATATGTGCTAAGGTTTTATATTGTGGAATACCTTGATTTCACTAAATCTCGTGTTTTCCATACCTTGCTGTTTCTTCTGTCTTCCACGTGAACACTGAAACTACGTGCATCTCACTGATTTTCTAAAATGTTTTAACACTATACCAGGCTCATGATATGCTCAATACTATGAAGAATGGATAATTAGCTGTCACCATCGTGAACTGACTCAACATTAGTAGTGAATGTTTATATAGTAAAGATATTTAAAGGCCATTACTTTTTAAAGTAAAATTGATATTAATAATTTTTAATCAGAACTCCTCAATTACAAATAATGGACTTATCTTACCCAAGGTCTCACTAAGTGACAAAGCCTAAGATTGGTAAAATGAGGTTGATGGTTTTTATCCATTTTTTTCCATGTGCTACTATAATGAGTGCAGCTATTTGTTTGAGGCTTAGAGCCCTGGTGTAAGTTAATTTTTACAGGTTTTTATTCTATAAAGCCTATGGTCCACGCCTTCACTTCTCCATATATCAGTATCTTTTATGTTCTCAAAGAGTTTTTGGTATTTATTTTTTAAAAAAAAAAGAAGCTATTGAATGGCTATGAGCAGGTTTATTTGAAATTTCATAATACCTGAAAGCTTTCCATCAACAACAGTCTTTGATTCTATGGCTTCTTCCTTTTAGAAACTCTTGCATTCTCTTCTCTCGAGATGATTAACTAGTTACACAAGTGACTGTTGTGTTCTGTTCTGTGTACGTCAGCAAAATCTTTTGTACCTTTTGATAAATTTTCAAAAGAGTTTCCACTCAGATATTACACATTCAGATGGATCCAAGCAATATCTAAATTGTTGAAGTGACAAGTGAACATAGAGACTTATTTGTGAATAAACATGATCATTAACGGCAATCAATGGGGCTGTTTCAGTGAGGTAAATTTTAAGAGTATATCGTTTACTAATATGCATATGTCAAACTATTCAACTCAGTGAGTTAGCTTGCTTTAGGGAGTTGCTAACAACCAAGTTTTATCAAAGCCATTGCCAAAGAAACAAAATGTAAAATATATTTTCTCAGGAATGCAAGGAAATTGTGCCTACTTTGAAGGCATAACTGTAGAATTACTGATTGAACCATTAATATATGTCTATTCTTCATTAATAACACTCATCGGCTAAACTAAAAATGGTCATTACTTTGTTCTGCTCTATCATTGAAAATTAAATAACTAGAAACTGGCTTTATAGGTACCACTGTGTACAACTTTATAGACCACAGAATTTAGGCTGTTATTGTAAAAATTCTTCAAAGTAATGATGGTAGAGAAACAAGCAACCTATGATAAAATGAACTGATTTCAACTGAATTTAATTAGAAAGTAAGCAAATAAATGAGGTTAAATTGTCTATGAATTATTTATGAATTTCTAAAATTAAAGACACTCTTTGAAGTCACCTATCATCTCTAATGGATTTTCATAATACAAATGAATTTCAGCTATTTGATCAAAGTATTTTGGGGAGAATTACTTTTAGCATTTATGATACCTTTTCTACTTGTCAATATAGAAAACAATTTTCCTGTATATCTTCAGTGTTAGCAAAGGGTTTCAAACCTGAAAAATTCAAGTTGGTAAAATGTATCTTTATTTTAGTAGTCATCTAAAAAATCTCTTTGAATCCAAACATACCTTTCAGATTGCTTACAAGACAGTGACTGTTATTCTTCTAATTACACAAATGAAATAAATGTTTCTCTCTGAATATATTTCTTTTAATCTCATTCTGACAAGGCTTTTTAAAAATGCAAAAAGTCAAGTTAGTTATCATGTTCCTGTAACCACATAATCACAACACTCTCAAGACCAAAATGTAGAACCTGAATTTTCAGGCAAGAATAAGGTATTAGTTCGGGTTGGGACAGCATCAGAATTTTCATGTAAAGGATTCTAGCAGTCTCACAGTGATGCAGAGAGATTGACACAGTTATGGAAGCCAGGAATAATGCTCACTAAAGATAGGTAACTTACTTAAAAATAAACACAGAGAGCAATAGAATAACTAATTAAAATAACTTTTATAAATTTTTTATGATCCATCACGGAGTTCAATAAATTAAAATTCTTCCTCAACCAGGTTCTAAGGGCTCTGAGAAATGATAAAGAACAGTTAAAAATCTCATTTATCAGGAAAACTATTACAAGAGAAGACAGTGTGAATCTGAAAGTAAATAAGCTTCTCCCAAAATATTAGATTAGTAACTGCACATAGTAACAGCAAGTTCTCTTTCTGTCTCTCTGTCTCTCTCTCTCTCACACACACATAGTCATGCACCACACATACATGCACACACACAGACACACACACACACACACACGAGGCAAGTCAGAGAAAGGATTTGAATGCCTGGATTCTTCTTTCAAAATATCAATCAGATTTATCATTTCTAAATTTCCAAGGCACTGTGTGTAAGAAACAGTAGATAAGAATGGTTATACTGTAGAAAGGAAACAAGATGATCTTGTGGAAGCCTATCAGGTGCCATGTCAAGTTTTTACACTTGTTCTCCAACATGGCCCACATGAAACTCTACTCAGTACCTCTGGGAAGATATATCACCATAACCCACATGCAAAAGAGTATGTAATTTCACCAATTTATACTGTTAATAAACAAAGGAGTTACTGTCCCAATCCACTAAGTGAAGTGATGTCTGAACACTGAATGTTTAAAGAAAAACTTGCAATATTCATCTATCCATCTAACCTTATGTCTATCATTATTTATGTGACCCATAGTATAGAACCTGCAGGGATGGGTTTGAAAATAATTTATCTTGTATTTGAAAGAGCTTCTCTTCCCCTGTCAAAAAACTGAGACAATAAGGCTCTAACATCATTTTCTTATTCTAAAGTTTGGTACTATCCCTCTCACAGTGGGAGTCCCTTATCTGTTAGGAGCACCATATTCTTTTGTTGGAAACTACAAAACAAGAGTAAAAAAAATATACTTTACATATTGGAACAAAGATAAAGGTTTTCTGTTTAATTTCACACAAGTTTGAAACACAAATACACAACTCTTACCCCTAGTGGACAAACTCCTTGAAAACCAAAATGTGGGCAACAGCAGGATAAATTTTCCTATTTTACATTCTGCTCTAAACTTTGAATCTTGGCTTTGAAATTTTGAGCTCAATCTTGGCCCACTCTGTTTGCAATACCAATTTTGTCATGAAAGTAGAATGCTAGCTACCTTTACCTCTTCATTAGCTGTGGGAAAATAGTTTGTTTTTTCCATTTTAATTAATGTGTCTTCCTCTCCTCTGTCTTCATTTCCCTTTTAAAGGAGAGATGTCAGTGAGTGTGTTGACAGCCACTCTTCTTTAAGTCCACTGCAGTTTTATAGATAGAAAGTTTGCTTTTTTGGCCTGACCTGAATTTTGGCTAGATTCCATACAGGAAGATCTGTGACCAACATAATATGTCAGATCTTCAACAGACCTCTACCTTCTGTTTTCATATCTGTGGGAAAACACTATTTAATACAGGATGACATGAATTATGAAAAATGTTTTATTAATTTAAAAATTTTTAGTAGAATAAAACTAGAAAGTCTTGGAGCTGATATTAGAAAGCATCATCACTGACATTTATAGGTGTTTTGTAATGTTAGAAAAAAACACATACATATATGTGTTTGAGTGTACATTACATAAAATACTACTTGTAATATTTTTCTGGGAAAGTTCTAAGAACACACACAGAGAGAGAGAGAGAGAGAGAGAGAGAGAGAGAGAGAGAGAGAGAGAGAGAGAGAGAGAGAAAGAGAGTCTTCACTGGAAAGCATCAATTAGTGACAAAACAGAAATAAAATATTTGTTGTATTTAGCTTAAGTTTGTTCCTAAGCACTTCTTTGCATCTGAACTCCAGAACTATTCGTGAGCAATCTTAGTGTCTTGGATTTCATAGTGCTAAACTTTCTTGCACCATTAAGTCAGTTTCTGACATAATTCCCTTCTCTGGGACTCTCCATGCATAATGAGACTTTGACTCCAAATGTTCTTGGCTGACATGCCTACATGATTCTGGGAACTAAACACTAGAACCAGAATATCTATAAATTCAAAGGGAAACACATATTAACTTTGCTTTGCCTTCATACATTTTTTTTGATAATAAATAACAGAACAGATCATAGTTATATTTGACTATTTCAATGTTCTTATCACACATGATTTTAATTCAGGTGCAAGGAAGTTTCCTACTTTTTTTTTAATAGTTAGCTATTCTGTTTTAAAAGGAGAACTTTGCAGAAAGGATATTGCAGCCCCATTACATCCACTGGGACCTACTTTGAATTTCAAATAAATATTGACAAGGATTACCCTGAAGTCTCGGCCCTGTTTTATTTCACTGAAGATCTCCTTTTTTGATAATACATCTTTATATTCTGAAATTTGTTCCTTTGGAAGTTTTTGCGACATCAAAATACAGTCTCAAATACTACAGGTGCCTTCAAGTTTGTTCTCAAATATGGTAAAAGAAATTTAAGCAATTGAACACTAGTTTCCATGGGCTACCTGCATTTCCTTTTGACTTTCAAATTCAGCTCATCTTTAAAACCCATTCTCTTCTCTCTGAAGAAACATTTTTCTAAACAAAATAAATAGCTTTAAATAATTTGAGCAGTGTATCACTCTTTTATTTAATTTTTTTCTTGACAAGTTCTCCATCTAAGCCAAGAGTTTGATCTAGTTCCATTTTCTAAGGTTCTCTTGGTTTAAACCACAGTAACAGCCTTGAGATGGTAGCATACCCTTCATGGTGTGCACCTTTAGAGTACCTCAGGTAATTTCCTATCCTCCAGGCCATCTTATCTCCAAATGAATCCTATGAGATAAATATACAATTCTAATTTATAAAACAGGATGTTACACTACATGAACACAGGGAACTATGCACAACATAGCCCTTATAGTGTTCAAGACCATTATTCTGTCCTTACATCAGACAAGAAGCTACTAGTACCTAAGTCATACCCAGACTGTAGCCATTGGACAATGAACGAAGAATATTTTTTTTTACTTTTTTAAACTGTTTAATGAGGATATTCTTAAGTTATAGAGATAATTAAACAATGCTTCCATTTTCCCTAATGAGAGTCACTTTTTCCACCTTATAACTCAATTTTAAGAGAGGCAAATTCTATGGATAACACAAAACTGAAAATAGGATTCACTCCGGAATAATCAGTAATCAGGAAAACTGCATGTCAAACTTCCAAGACAATAGCTGAACCATCTCAGAGAAATGGAAAAAGATAGGACATGGAGCTGAGTATACCTTTTCCTATCTTGCTTCATTCCCCTGGTTACTGTACTTCACATTAATTTAACAGAAACGGCCATTTGGCATTCTGGGATGAACTTTTCTTCATATTTAAATATGTATAACAATAAAATAACAGCAATATAGACACGGGCATTATTTTGACAGAGAAGTTCAAGTGACTTTGAAAGCAAACACAGATATCTGAGTGCTTCAACATTTCAAGTAACCTTCTCCAAGGGGAAAGAAAAGCTTAAATTTCGGTGTAGAAGACAAGGCAAAATTCATTCAGTGAAGTTAGTTCTCCTTTATGGACAGATTTTAAATCTCAGTGAAACATGCTGAGATTACTCCTGGATTTCAGATCTAGTTGATGAATCCTATTCTCCCATGCTTTCAATGCCTTAAAATTCTGTAGTCTAAGAGACTGCAGGAATTAAAAAGATGGCCACTCACGCTCTTATGTATATAGTCTCACCTCCTTTGACTTCTCATAGCTTCTGCTCTCAAACTCTCCTCTTGGTTATACTTAGCAAAATGATGTGTCCTGCTCAGTGCTCTGCCCAGAGTCCATTTCAATTACATTAGACTACCTGAATATCTAAAGATCATAAGGCAATCACAATGTGCTACAAAATTTAGAAAGTGAGGACATGATTGACTCACAGAACTAGCATTTTTGGGGGGACCATTTTCTTTATTGTTATTATTATTATTATTATTAAAAATACCACTCCAAATTCCCACTCCCTCCCCTCCTCATACTCCCCTCCCACTCCCTCCATAAACCCTCCCAACCCACCTCCCCTCCAGTCTTAAGAGAGGGTAATGCACCTCGCCCTGTGGAAAGTCCAAGGCCCTTTTGGGGGACCATTTTCACTGTGACTCCAATAAGCATACACTTAGTCTGGAGTTATCCACTTGGGAAAGAGTTTTTGCTTTTACACACTGACAATAAGCAAGGCTTCTGCAACACCAAGTATTTTTTTCTTCTTAAAAAAAAAATCGCACTCTGTCAGTGAGAAAGCATGCTGTATTCCAATTCTGGCTCCTCACTATCCTTCTAATAGCACTCCTAAAATATAATACATGTTTCATAATTCAACCAATAATTAGTGAGCATGAGTTGTTTCAGAAACAAAACTGCAATGTAAATAATAACCACAAAATTTATTCATACATGTTTTATGCAACACGTTTTTAATTGTTCACCATATGTCTGATATCATACACACCAAGTCTACTGTGATGAGTGGCACTCACTTCTAAGTCTGTCCCTTAGAAGCATAATCTTAAGGAAGTTTTAAATATTTTATGGATTCCCTCCCATTATACGACAACCATTGAGAAAGTACAGAGGTATTATTAAATTTCGATTTTTTT
>NW_004949099.1:24099284-24101952 GCF_000317375.1 Microtus ochrogaster | reverse complement strand
TGGAAACAACCTAGATGCCCTTCAATGGAAGAATGGATGAAGAAAGTATGGAATATATACATATTAGAGTACTACTCAGCAGTAAAAAACAAGGGCTTCTTGAATTTTGCATACAAATGGATGGAAATAGAAAACACTATCCTGAGTGTGGTAAGCCAGACCCAAAAAGAGGAGCATGGGATGTACTCACTCATATTTGGTTTCTAGCCACAAATTTCGATTTGTTAAGCCCAGTTAATTATAATTCTACACTTGGACTCCACAGAACACCGGTCAGCAGGAAACCTTCACAGGCTGCTCTCATCACTTTTGCAATTTCAAGTAATCAAGCTCCCAGGAATCAAGGCCAATTGTTTGTTTAAATTTTGTATATTGTGGTTCCTTTAAATAATTTCTATCAAAGAATATTTCTAGTGGTTTTGATGAGAGATCATTGTCTTTGCTATTCGTACTGTTTCTGTGATTCGACTTAGGCATGTAGACCTCTTTTATTCACTCTGCATCTGATTATTTGGTGTATCTGTGCATTAACCATGGCATCAGCACAAGACTAGTTAAAGCGGGTGCATGATTTGTTTGCCTGGACCTAAGCTAGGCAAAGCCAGAATTTGACCTTTAGTCTATAACATGCACTGTGAATGTGGATATGGCAGAGGAGGCAGATGGGACTATGAGTGTAAAATCCACAAGGGAGAGCCAATCCTTGGTCCTGAAGTGACTGTCAGGCTCCACATATCTCATGATAATATTTAATGGCAAGAAGAGTGACACAGAATTCTTGCATAATCAAAAGAACTGATTTTTTTTAAACTACCTGCGTACTTTAGATAAGGCATATATTACAAAATTAGAGATGATCATATGATTTCAAGGATCAATGTACCCTTGTCATGCTTGTATATATTGGCTCAGAAAATTAGTTACCCGAAATTATTAGAGAAGAGGGAACTGTGAAGGCAGGTTTGGGTGAAGAGAATTTCCTGTTCTGCCTCTGGCCTTTTGCAGAAGATAGCTTTCTTTTGTTTTTTATTTTGTTTTGCTTGGTTTCTAATTTACAAACTTATGATTACACCGTGATTCCCAGGAGGGAACTATAGAAAGCTATTCACTTTGAGATGCTCAGGGTCATTATCCAGTTCAGAAAAGCAAAATACTTCTTATTTGACTGAGAGGAATCATTCCTCCTTGTACAGAAAAAGCATAAAATTGAAGTCCACAGCACAGGAAAGAGAGGAAGTACAGACCTGATAGATGCCTGTGAGTGGCAGTGACTTACTCTCCTATTCTGTAAATGATCATTATCCAAAGCTGTGAGTAGTTCTTCACTATAGGGTTTTTCCCAAGAAGCCTTCAGTCAAGGTAAACAGACTCTGAAGTAGACCGTATGCATAATGACATAAACAGTTCAAGGGACAAGTGTCAGCATGACGAAGCTGTCACTTCAAGCTCTGTTGCTCTCAGTCACTGGAGAAACCTTTGGAAGAAACTTCAGATTCAATTAATTGAAGTAAAAAATTATTTTATTTTTATTCGTGTATGTGTCCTCATGAACGAGTGTCACATAGGTGCCCTCGGTGTACAGAAGATGACACTGGATTCCCCAGAGCTGCAGTTACATGTAATTATGAGTTCAGGTCCTGTGCAAGAGTGCATGAATTTTATCTGCTGAACAATCTCTCCAGCTGAAGTAGTGAATGAAAGTGCAATGGCTATTAAATCTAACAGTTGGTATAATTTTAATAGTGAAAACCTTTTCCAGAAGTTACTGGGACAGGTGCTGAAGCTGCGTTCCTTCCAGCCTAAAAAATCAGGCTCCACTGAGTGAATGGAGAAACTGTTTACCAATGCATGACACCTCCATGCATTGTTCATTCTGTTCTCTGTCTCTGTATTAAAACTCTTTGCTTGCACCTGTCTGTGCTCTGTAAGATAGGGCATTATGGACATCTAGGTCAGTTTTGATACCTGCCCTTTGGATTTGAATCCAGTTATTAGTTTTAATGTATATATTTTATTTTCCCTGTGTGTGTTTTGACTGTATGTACACTGGTGCACTGCATGCAGGCCTGGCGTGAAAGGCGATCCCAAAAAGACATTGAATCATCTGAAACTGAAGTTATAGACCACTGTAAGCCACAATGTGGGTGATGAATGTGATTGCTCTGTAAGAACAAGTGGCAAGCCATATGTCCATCCCTTAAACAAAGCCTTTAATCACTATCAGCTATGCCATTTAAAGAAAGTTATACTATCTTTAAGTCAATGATCCCACATTTTAAATGTAACAAATAAAAGTCGCTACTATGCGGAGGCAATATGTAGACGGCTTGGACTTTTTTTTTTTTAATTGAGAAAAGGAAAAAAAAACAAGTTTCCGCCTCCTCCCAGCCTCCCATTTTCCTCCCCCTCCTCCCACCCTTCTCCCCTTATTCCCACCTTTCTCCCCCTCCCCCTACTCCTCTCCCCCTCCCTCTCCAGTCCAAAGAGCAGTCAGGGTTCCCTGCCCTGTGGGAAGTCCAAGGTCCTCCCCCCTCAGTTCATATCTATGAAGGTGAACATCCAAACTGGCTAGACTCCCACAAAGCCAGCACATTAAGTAGGATCAAACCCCCGTGCCATTATCCTTGGCTTCTTATCAGCCCTCATTGTCCGCCATGTTCAGAGAGTC
>NW_004949099.1:24081896-24098630 GCF_000317375.1 Microtus ochrogaster | reverse complement strand
GACCCTTATTTATGGCTAGAAACCAATTATGAGTGAGTACATCCCATGTTCATCTTTTTGGGTCTGGGTTACCTCACTCAGTATAGTGTTTTCTGTTTCAATCCATTTGCATGCAAAATTCGAGAAGTCATTGTTTTTTACCGCAGCGTAGTACTCTAATGGGAATGGCTTGGTTTATTGAAGATAAGAGTATCAAACTTTTTTATCATTATGCTTTTGGTAGTAAGCAGAGATTTTTTTTACCACCATTTATATCTCTGTGTTTGTGCATGTGTGTGTGTGTGTGTGTGTGCTTCTCTCTGTGTGTATATGTGTAAGCATATGTATGTATCTCTGTGTGTTTATGTATATATATATATATGTGTGTGTGTGTGTGTGTGTGTTACTCTCTCTGAATGTGTGTGTGTTTCTTTTTCTTGGTTCACATAATCACCTTTCATAAAAAATGCAGAAAGTTTCCAGTAAGTTTTTCGTCCTCTTTTTCAGCTCATCGCTCTTATAATACCTCCCTCAACTGACTTGCACCTGCTACAGCTAGGTGTCCAGCTTATTTATGTCCCTCAATTGCGGCTCTGCAACTTCTTCTGGGAAAGGACTCTGCTTTATGGACACACACACACACACACACACACACACATATATATATAAATATATATATATCACATACATATTTTGCTCTTGTTGAAATGCCAATGACAGCTTATGTTTTTGGATGATTCATATATGATATGTGTATCTGGACATAAACAAGGATAAAGTTTGTAAGTAAGAAAGTAGAAACCTACAGCTTTTGAGATTTAGATAGCATAATATAGGAATATCTGTGCATAGATATGTAATTATAATTTAATGATAAATTTTCCCTTTAGAATTATATTTGAAACATAATTATATAATTATTTGAATTTATAACTTGCCTTGATATTGACCCATTCTGTATCTCTGTGTAAATTGCCATCTGCTGCAGAAAGAAGCTTTTATAATGAGAGTCAATATATACACTAATCTATAGGTATAAAGATAAGTCATCAAGCCAAAAGACACTTAAGATCATGCTCAACTTCCTTAGCGATCAGGGAAATGCAAATCAAGACAACTTTAAGATACCATCTTACACCTGTCATAATGGCTAAAATAAAGAACACCAATGAAAGCCTTTGTTGGAGAGGTGGAAAAAGGGGTACACTCTCCATTGCTGGTGGGAATGCAAACTTGTGCAACCACTCTGGAAAGCAGTGTGGCGGTTTCTCAGGAAATTCGGGATCAACTTACCCCTGGACCCAGCAATACCACTCTTGGGAATATACCCAAGAGAGGCCTTATCATACAACAAAAGTATATGCTCTACGATGTTCATAGCAGCATTGTTTGTAATAGCCAGAACCTGGAAACAACCTAGATGCCCTTCAATGGAAGAATGGATGAAGAAAGTATGGAATATATACATATTAGAGTACTACTCAGCAGTAAAAAACAAGGACTTCTTGAATCTTGCATACAAATGGATGGAAATAGAAAACACTATCCTGAGTGAGGTAATCCAGACCCAAAAAGAGGAGCATGGGATGTACTCACTCATATTTGTTTTCTAGCCATAAACAAAGGACATTGAGCCTATAATTAGTGGTCCTAGAGAAGCTAAATAAGGAGAACCCAAAGAAAAACATATAGGCATCCTCCTGAATATTAACCTTCATCAGGCAATGAAAGGAGACAGAGACAGAGACTCACATTGGAGCACCGGACAGAAATCTCAAGGTCCATATCAGGAGCAGAAGGAGAGAGAGCATGAGCAAGGAACTCAGGATCACAAGGGGTGCACCCGCACACTGAGACAATGGGGATGTTCTACTGGAACTCACCAAGGCCAGCTGGCCTGGGTCTGGAAAATCCTGGGATAAAACTGGACTCTCTAAACATAATGGACAATGAGGACTACTGAGAACTCAAGAACAATGGCAATGGGTTTCTGATCCTACTGCACGTACTGGCTTTGTGGGAGCCTAGGCAGTTTGGATGCTCACCTTACTAGACCTGGATGGAGGTGGGTGGTCCTTGGACTTCCCACAGGGCAGGGAACCCTGATTGCTTTTCGGGCTGAGGAGGGGGGGGGCTTAATTGGGGAAGGGGGAGGGAAATGGAAGGCGGTGGCGGGGAAGAGACAGAAATCTTGAATAAATAAATAAATTAAATAAAAAAGATAAGTCATCAAGAATCAGATTAATACCATGTTCAATTAGCAGAATCATATTAGCGGGTACTCTCCTAGGAGCTATGACCTCTCTAGCCACAGATTCTTGACCACAATATTGATGACATATATGTACTTTACTTCAAAGGGACCCTGAAATATAATCAGAAATGGTTGTTTATTTCCATGATATTCATTGCTCTTATTGGACGAAGTTTTTCCAGGAAGATTATTGTTGTAGATCACTGGACTCACAGATGGATAGGGATGATATATACGTTTCTCCTCCAGTCATGACCATAGCATCTTCCAGCACTATGAAAGCTAGCCCTACTTGATGAAGCTTCCAGTTGAATTCCAGCCATGTTCTCTTTGTTCCTAGTACTCTCAAGTCCAGCAATATGTTCATCTGGAGGGTAATTAGGCAAAGGCAATAACCTGTGATATTTATGGGTGTATATGGACTCACTGGCCAACAACTCTAAAAGAGGTAACACACTCCTGCCACCGAAATTTTTATTTGCTAACTTGTGGTATCTAATGGGAACAGTATTGTTCCAGTATAGGATTACTTGATATAAATTCTTTTCATGTGCTTATGTATATATTTTAGGAAGCTTCTACAGTAATATACTTCCATGTGGCTTTTTAGAAAGGATTTTAATGTTACTCATTCCATCCCCCTTCTTTACTCTGACCTCTTAGCCCTCATCAGAGGAGAAGTTTCTTGATGCAATAGGTGGTTATCAACATAGAGACCAACCTCTGGTCATTATGCAGAGAATAAGAGACTGTGACTGCTCAGCCCTAAGTGGGATTGCTATTTCCAAGTCCCTTCTCTTCAGTCTTTGGAATGATAGCGGAAGTCATGATGGAAACAGTTTAATAGCCCAAGGAAGGTGTTTTCAAGGAAATAGTGTTTCCAGATTCAAAAGGGCAGTTGGCTATATGAATTTCCCATGGTTGTAACAGCATGCACAGGACCTGTGCAAACTCAAGTCCCATCCTGGGCATGAAGTCCTGCACATAGAAAAGAAATAGCTGCTGGGGGAGGGGGAGTAAGAGACAGTTTTCTCTAAGAATGGGACTCCTGGGAAGTTGGCCATGCTCTTGTGGAAGTTGGCCACACATCCAAGAATAAGTAGGAAGCAAAAAGTAGACTTGATGGCTGGGCAGGAAAAAAAAAAAAAAAAGACGATACAGGTTTTGGTGGGTAGAGAAGGAGGATCTCAGAGGATTTGTGGAGGTAAATATGAACAAAACATGGTGTATAAAGCTCTCAAGGCACTAAGAAAAAGGGAGAAAAATGTTGTCTGGAATGGGGTAGGGCTAAAGTGTGGGTAGAAATTTTCCCAGCCTCTTTGTTCTTACTGTTCTGCTTCTAGTCTATGGAGCTCGGGGTTAAAGTAAGCATTGTGCCTTGCTAAATTATGTGTATTTTGTTTTTCAGTCAAATGGCAGTATCCGTCGGTCATATATTTTCTGTGACTATTTCAACAATGATTTGTTACCCACCCCAGTAATGGAGTAGTAGGATCTTTCTGCTTACCAGAGTATTTGAATTGTATCTTAAAATTTTAATGATGTGACTTCAGAAATGATGAAATTTCCTAATATCCAGCTCTCTTCTCCATAAGCACTTTTCATTTACAGTCTTCAATAATCAGTTCTTGACAATGCTCATAGGATGCCGCATTAGTTAAATAACAGACATATGCCTCTCTCCTTTAAATTTTCATTGCACATTCATCATTTTACTGCAATGATGGTAATATTTCTAGATTCCCCAAATTTATCAGGCTCTAGGCACATATAAAATAATGATTTTTGACATGCTTATCAAAGATTGCATAAAGTTTTATACAGATAATATTTTGTGAAGGAAAAAGTTAATATTTACCTAAAATACATCCCTGAACGTGAAACATAAACCCACAGATTTTCATAAAAATGCCAAATAATGGTGACATAAAACATTAACTACTGTTCAACATGAGATGATTACATTTCAAAAATTATGCTAATTGCATAGCAATCATTACATTAGATAATTCTCATTGGTACAAAGAGGTTAATATCATTACCTTTCCTTCCATGATGGCTAATTTTATCTGACAATTTTTTTAAACCACAGTGCTGACATTTTGGGTCAAACATCAATCTAGATGTTGCTATGAAATTTAATTTTAAGTATGATTAGCATTTAAATCAATAGACTTGAAGTAAGCAGATTCAATCTGCTGTGTGAATGGGCCATATCCAATCAGTTGAAGGTCTTAATGATGAAACAATGAGATCCTCTGAGAAAAACAGAGATTTCTCTCTCCCAACTGCCTGTCGCAGGACCTACAATCAACATTAACTCTTCAGGGCTTAGGGCTCACTACCCTGCACTTGTCAGGCCCTGTACTTAAACAAGCCAATTTCTTAATGTCTTTCTACCTCTATCTGTCTGTCTCTTTCTCTTCATGGACATAATGAAATGTTTTCAGTTTATAAAATAAAGGCTATAGGTATTACCTATGGGGAACTTCTTGGGCACATCGCAAATACTGTACTTGATCTTTTCATTATATAGCAGGTATTCTCTACCATTGCTACAACTTTAAGTTATTAATAATTTCTTTGTCAAATAACTGCACATGTGGTATAAACTATAACACAAGGCTCAGTGACAGTGAAGATTCTTATCTCTCTACCATAAATTACCTAATCAGACTGAATAATTCTCCTAAATAATTAATCACAAATTACTCAGATTGAGTCTTGTACCCATACTACCAACTATTTTTCTTAGTATGGATGTGAGGATGGCACAAATTATGGATTCTTCCCTTCAGAGTTAATATTCTCAAAATGTAATGTCCAAAAAGAAATGAAAGAAACAAAAAGCTTAAAGAAACACTTAGAATAATATTAGATTAACTTAAAAACTCTAGCAGTACTTAATAAATGATACAGCTTTGCTAACTCTGAACCACTATTGGGTAAAAATATAGTTTATTTACTCATAATTTTACATCCAGAAAAATAAATAAGAGAAGATCATCTATGAAAGACATTAATCTCCTTGGAGTTTTTAAAAGTAGTGAAGGAAAATAAATATTCTTTATCTCCAATGCTTTTTTAAAAAATCTGCACATGACAAAAATATTTAAATAAAAATTCTTTTACAAAGGATCTTCAAAGCAATATGCTTTGATTTTACTGACTGCTATTTTCACAGTACATGAGTCAATGTAAGAATGTAATACATAAAACAATGTAATTTTAAATAAATATTTCTCTGTAGTTGTACTACAAAGTAATTGGTACAATAAAACCTCAGAGAAATTGTCAGTTTACATATCAGAACATGACAGGTATTTTCCCATTTATTTAATTATACAGGGAAACATTTTCTTTCTTTAGGCCAGACGATGACATTTTCTCTATTTTCATGTTCTAAACTTACAAATGAATTAAAGGAAAAAAGACTTTTCTTGGTTCTGTAAATGGCTCTGGCTCTGTTAATATGCCTGGCACTAGTAATTATAATAATATCCATCAAGGAGATCGAAAGATTATGAGCAGTGATTTCCTTAGCAAGAAGAGGAGGGAGAGAAGGGTGAGAAAGAGAGGAAAGGAGGAGGAAAGTGAGAAGGAAGCCAATTAAGTGCTAAATTGGAGCCTGCTCTAAATGTTCTACATATGGTAATGTTCATAAAAGTTCATTGAAATAGATTTTTATAATTAATGGGATTTAATTAGTCTATATTTTTCTTCTTTTGAGAAATATATTTATTCTTTAACAATTTTATACAACGTGTTTGGATAATATTAACCACCTTCTCCAACTACTCCAAGATCCACTCCTCTTCATATCCACCTATTTTTTGTGCCTTTTTTTTTTTTTTACCCATTGAGTACAACTTGGCTGTCTTTGTATTCTTGGGTATGTGGTCATCCAATGGAATATGGTTGACTTACCAAAGACTATCTTCTTAAAAGAAAAACTGACTCTTCCTCTACTGCAACAATCAATTGCCAAAATCTCTCCAATTAGGGGTGGGACTTGATACCTACCTACCCTCTCCAAGTTGGGATTTGATATGAGCACGCACAGGTCTTGGGCATGCTGTCACAATTGCTATGAATTCCTATGTGCAAATGCACTGTCATGCAGGAGATGAAATGTCCTTGTCATTATTCACTATGTCTAGATCTTACATTCATACTATTCCCTTTTCTGCAACCACTCCTGAGTATTTGAAAGAGGGCATGTGATAAAGATGTTCCATTTATGGCTGCACCTTGACCAGGTGTCTCTGTGTTAATCGCCCACTCCTGCACATCAAAGCTTCACTGATATAGATTGAGAGATGCATTAATATATGAATGAGAGTAATAAGTGATGAGGCATCAATTTAATATGTCAATTTGGTGGAATGATAGCAGTAGGTTGTCTCCTAGAACCTATGATCTGTATAGCCCCAGGTTCCTGACCGTATGAATAATATCAGCTTCTTAAAATCCTTACAGTTTTTAGAACATTTTTATACCTACACACAATATGAGAAAATACTGGAGGCAGTTTCCATGTAGCAACTGCCATGTTTTCCCTATTACTACCATCTTTTTTTTTTTTTTTTCTTTTTCGAGACAGGGTTTTTCTGTGGCTTTGGAACCTGTCCTGGAACTAGCTCTGTAGACCAGGCCGGTCTCAAACTCACAGAGATAGGCCTGCCTCTGCCTCCTAAGTGCTGGGATTAAAGGCGTGTGCCACCACCGCCCAGCTCTATTACTGGGCGTTATTTCTTATTAACCCATCTTGTGTTCATGAAGTGTAAAGTTAGAGTTAATGTGTCAGTGATGCTGCTATTATTTATCCCAGTCTACAGCTTTTCCTTTATTCTGTGTCTTTATACTGAAATGTGTTTCTTATCTTGGTTTCATATGACGAAATTTCTAATATATGAATTCTATAATTTTCCAACAAGACTTCCCATAGTTATTGGATACTATTTTTTTTCTTCATTGTATTCCAGTTGTCAGAGTTTGTACTGTCATGTTGAAAAGGTTAGAGCTTCATTCAATGAATGGTCTTGGACAGTCTATAGTGAGACTGTTAAAGTGATTATTCACTTCTGTTATGAGTGATTTTTCTTTCCAGGATTACCTTTCTCTTCCTTTGTTTCTTAATTTTTTCCTTTTCTCTCCTACTCTCTACTACTTTGTCTTATGTCTTATGTGTTTTTGAAATAAGATCTCATTAGTCTAGGTTGACTTTGATTCTCAGCAATACTTTGGCTTCAGCCTCGTATGTGCCAGCATTACAGGAATGAGTGAACATGCTGAGTTTAACATTTATGTTTTTGACTTAATTCAAGTTTTTATTATAAAGAGTACTATCTATTCTAGCTCAGTATCTACTTTTCCTTTTTAATGTGATATTTTATTATTTCTTTGAAAATTGTGTATATACATACAATGTATTTTGATTATATTCAATCCCTATTCCTCCCCCAATTCCTTTCAGATTCATCACCACTTCCAACACTCCCAAATTTTCATTTTGTTTGTTTGTTTACAGTCTACTGATTCTAATTTGTGATAACCATGTAAGTGTGACTGTGGGGAAAATTACTGGAGTGAGGTCAACATACCAGGAGTCACATAGAAGAAATGTACTGTCTCTGTCCCAAAAGTTACCAACTATCACCAGTTCTCAGCTAATGAAGTATTGTGAGCTCTGCTACCCAGGATGGTTTGTTGACTGGCTTGATCTTGTACAGGTATTATATACAACTGCTATCAAGTCATCAGTGCAGCCATCCTGTGATGCCCAGAAGATACTGTTTTTCACTGGTGCTTCTTACCTCTGGTTCTTACCATCTTCCCTCATCCTCTTCTATAATGGTCCCTGATATATACTTTGCTAATAAAATTTCCAATAAATTATTTTTAGTTATTTCAAAATCCCTATCTGACAATTCCAATGTTGGCACTATGTTTCAATTTCATTTCGGTGTGCACCTTCCCTATTCATAGTGTAGTTTTCTTGTCTTTTTTTGTGACTTTTAATATTTTGTTGAAAACTGGATATAATAGAACAGATAAAAGAAATGACACAATTGGGTAGTTTCATTTGAATTCCTTTGTATTTGTTTTTATTTTATGTTACTATCAATTATTATGTAATATCTCTAATAATTTTAGTGTGAACATTTTTGATTTTCTTTTCTTCCTCTTATTTTTCAGTGTCCCTCCATACTCTTTGCTACTCTCCCAATTATAACCCATTGCCATTATACTAGTAATAGTTTCTGATGGTATCTATTATTGCATGATAATGGTACTGTACCATTTTGTTGGAAATAATCCTTTTCCATGATTAAAAAAATATGTAACGGAATGTGTGAAGGTATCAGAAGCATTACTTGACCCTATGGCTAAATCTCAGTATTTTAGGTAATCTGATCTCTAGCATATGAGGTTCAGAAGCATAACTATACACTTCCTCCATTTGAAACAGGAGGAACAATGGGAGCTGGAATCAAGTAACTGCCATGTCCCATCACTCTTAAGTAATGCCCTAGTAAACTATATTTCTTTGGAAAACCCCCGTAGTGTTGGGGGCTTCACCATAGTATTTCAGAGATACCTGTAGATGCTGCAGGTAAAGTCATGAAAGCATACCAATGACTAGCCTCTAGAAGTTTCTACCTTTCAAGCTACTAGTCGTTTCTGCTTTTGGGTGGCTACGAATTCTTTATTACATGTAATTACCAAATTTTGTGATTGTGACTTGCCATATTTAGCAGTCTGTCATGATGCTGGTTTGTGCTTCAATCTCAATTATTGATAGATATAGGAAAAGTCATCAATTTTTATTGTGTTCAGCTTAAAAATTAGAAGAGGGGAGGGATGATGCCTAACTTTTGGAAAGATGGAGATAAAAAATGCAAGTCTTTGTAGATACTACTTGCATTTTATATACTCTAAATTGAAACATGTAGGTTTCCAAATATTCAAGAGTCTACTTATGAGGTGCAGGATAGACAATTAACTCTATGTAATCTTAAAAATGAGGCAGTTTCTGTTATTTCAAGTTTGTTTTTAATTATTTTATTCATGTGTGTTTATATGCTGTATGTGTATATATTTGTTCAGGTAAGTGGAGATTCCCAAGTAGCTGAAGCTGTCAAATACCCGCAGAAAGTAGAGTGAGCAGAGATTGTGAGCCACCTAAAACCAGTGCTGGGCATCAAACTCAGGTCCTCTGTAGCAGCACTGGGAGCTCATATGTACAGCAACAGAAACTTGAAAAAACATTTAAGAGAATGCTCTAGGAATACTGAACAAAGGAGAAAGGGATATAGTCAACAGGAATGCATTTATTATTAACGTTAATATATGGGTATAAAATTGTATTTTCCCTTTAATATCTGTGAATCTACCTACACTGTGGCTCCAGACATTGTCATTCTGTAAGATTTGCTCTGTGTGCTACCCATGGGGGCTTCTGGAGGTGCTGCCTTGTGTAGGCACGCTGAGTCAGACTGATGAAGGGAGAACCATCCCATCCCTCTTCCATTGTGAGTGGAGGCTCTGATTTGGAGGAACACAGAACTCACAGCACTGTGCAGTCTAAGTTATGATATCTAACTGCATAAGTACAGGTGTATATGAATACCATAGTAAGAGGGAGCTCAAGCCTATACCAGAGTATACTGACGAAGGGACAACTAGCACTAGCAGAATTGGTGGTGTCCCTATGACTGAAATATGTGAGCAAATGGCCAGCCTGTGCTAACTCAGCAAAATTATAATGCCAGATGGTAGTCATGGAAGAGTGAGGATTGACTTTGTACTAGAAGCTCTTCTATGCTCAAGTGAATGTGTCAGTTCACACATTATCAAAAGCTTGGCTGGCTTTAAACTATAAGCCACAACAACACACTTCTTCAATAGACATTCACTTTTCTCTTCAGGGTCCCCATAATCATTGTGTGTCAAAGTTACTTTATTGCCCATTCCTTAACAAATTTTCAAGCAATTTTTAAGTTACACACAAAAAACTACTAATAATAGACAAGGTAATGTTAAGAATAAAATTAGTCAATACTATTGGACACCATCACTACTTCCTATAACATATAATAAAGCAAGATTACTTTCATTATATTCTAAACTTTCGATATCTTTAGCAACTCACTGAAAAAAAATTTAACATAATAACTATAAAGTTTCATGATAAGAACAGCTCATTTTCTATAAAGGAGTGTTGAGAAGTATAAAGATACTGGCAAAAAATACTTTAATTTCAAATTTGTTAGCTGGAAAATAGAAAAGTAGATTGCAGACATATGGAGGAAATGTTGATGAACTTACTTTAACATCTGTATAAACATATTGATGCTATTATATTCTGATTATAATTGTGCTTTACATTTGTCAGAGCAGAAGAGATGCAACGTCTTGTAAATACTATGATTTATAAAGTCACAGAAAATAGAATGGAAAGAAATTACTTGAAAAATAAAAATTATATCTTATACTTGGAACAAAAGAAAAATGATGGCTGTGTTTCTGTGTTCTGACAAAATTTTAGAAGCAAGATTGTTGTTTAAATAATGCAACGAAAGATGTCACCTGCATCAAGATTAAGATCCTGAATTAGGGTATGACCGGATGTTGAAGTCATTGAACATACAAGCACAAGGAGCTGAGTTCAGATCCCAGAACTCTTATAAAAAGCCACTGTGTGTCTGATATTCAGTGGTGGGCAGGCAGAAACAAAAGAATCCCTAACAGTTGCTAGCCAGATAGTTTTCCAGAATTAGTCAGCTCCAGGTTTGATGGAAAAACCCTCTCCCATAAAATAAGGGTGTAGATTAAGAGTCAGGGAAATGAAGGAAGGAACTGGGAGGAGTTAGAGTAGGACAAATAATAATCAGAATATCCTATATGAAAAAGTATCTATTTTCAATAAAAGATAAAAATCTCTAAAAGGGAAATGAAGACTTTTTTTAAAAAAAATATAAATAGAAAATGATAGAGGAAGATTTCTATCTCCACACTTATATAAAAACACATGTATGGGCATACATATACACACACACAGCTGTGCATATACGCATGAACATATACACATAAATACATTTTATGCACATGTGCTTACACACATATAGGCTTTCAAATACCAACATATTCTCAGTGGTAAGGAATCTTTGCTTCCCTGCTCACCTTGTTCTGGGACTTAGTTTTTCTGTGCTTGCTCATATTTTGTTCATATTTCCACAATAACAAAAGATTCATATCTGCAGGTGGCCTGTTGTGTCCAGAGAAATACTGTGGTCTTGATGTTATCCGTCCCATCTTCTATGAACATCTTTAAAGTGAGTGGGGGGGATATGATAGCTATATCTGGTTTAGGGTTAAGACTCAACAACTGAAACTAAATTTTTTAAGATTTATAAAAGTTCCTACTGCCTATAGCTAGATCAGTGACTTTCTACTTTTGAGGAAGGAATTTGAAAAGATCACCAATAGGAAATAATTGGTTTAAACATTTACCTTCAAACATCTAAACACAAGAAGAAATTACAAAGGAAATTTCAACTACTCTTATAGTTTCAATAGGAACTCAACCATGTGTACTACAGTCTTAGAAGTGATTCTTTAAAACTTGCCACTAGCATCCTTCAAGCCATCATGTCAAATAAAACCACTTGTCTAAGAAATGTTTGTGTAAGAATATTGGGTCTGGAGTGCAGGTAAGAGGTCCCCAGCCTTTGGTATACCCTGGAGCTCTGCTATTCTACTATTGCCATCACAACAAATAAGTGAATGAAATAGTGTTTTATTAGGTAACCTAGAACTTGTATTTATCAATTTATCAACCTATTCTTTCAAGTAATGGGACTTCTGCTTCAGAAAATACTATGGCCATGTGCTCCTGATGGCTAAAGAAGTAAACTAAAGCAAATTGTTATCAGGAACCTAAACAGCCATGACATTCTTAAAATTCTCCAATTCCTTTTAGTATGTTTTTCTCTTTCATGTCTTTTAAATGCTTGTGTTTTCCTACAGGATTTAGGGATAATTAATGTTTACACTTACATACATCTAATACCCCTTTACATGGAACAGTGAGAAACAACTAATTATAGCACATAATAAGCAAATAATTTATAGTGATAAGATGTCCTCTATCCACAGATTCTTTATCAATGGACAGAAAGTCAACCAATAATGACCTGCTCTGTTTAACCTCTCCTACTCCCAAACATTAGAAAGCAAGTTCTCACTATCTTCAAACTTGTGCAACCACTCTGGAAAGCAGTGTGGCGGTTTCTCAGGAAATTCGGGATCAACTTACCCCTGGACCCAGCAATACCACTCTTGGGAATATACCCAAGAGAGGCCTTATCATACAACAAAAGTATATGCTCAACTATGTTCATAGCAGCATTGTTTGTAATAGTCAGAACCTGGAAACAACCTAGATACCCTTCAATGGAAGAATGGATGAAGAAAGTATGGAATATATACATATTAGAGTAAAAAAACAAGGGCTTCTTGAATTTTGCATGCAAATGGATGGAAATAGAAAACACTATCCTGAGTGAGGTAAGCCAGACCCCAAAAGGGGAACATGGGATGTACTCACTCATATTTGGTTTCTAGCCGTAAACAAAGGACATTGAGCCTATAGTTAGTGATCCTAGAGAAGCTAAATAAGAAGGTGAATCCAAAGACAAACATATAGGCATCCTCCTGAATATTAACCTTCTTCAGGTGATGAAAGGAGACAGAGACAGAGACCCACATTGGAGCACCGGACTGAAATCTCAAGGTCCACATCAGGAGCAGAAGGAGAGAGAGAGAGCACAAGCAAGGAACTCAGGACTGCGAGGGATGCACCCACACACTAAGACAATGGGGATGTTCTATCGGGAACCCACTAAGGCCAGCTGGCCTGGGTCTGAAAAAGCATGGGATAAAACCGGACTTGCTGAACATAGTGGACAATGAGGACTACTGAGAACTCAAGAACAATGGCAATGGGTTTTTGATCCTACTGCACGTACTGGCTTTGGGGGAGTCTAGGCAGTTTGGATGCTCACCTTACTAGACCTGGATGGAGGTGGGTGGTCCTTGGACTTCCCACACCTCAGGGAACCCTGATTGCTCTTCGAGCTGATGAGGGAGGGGGACTTGATCGGGGGAGGGGGAAGGAAATGGGAGGCGGTGGCTGGGAGGAGGCAGAAATCTTTAATAAATAAATTTTAAAAAAAAGTTTCAGCTCTGAGAGAAAGACCGGCACTTTTGTTAACTTATGGTTGGAATTGTTTAAAGCCTATTCATCAGTGTTTAGAAATTCTTAGAATCTTTGGAGGGACTTTGGTGGCAGATAAGTTAGGATAAAATAAGAAATAAAGATAAATAAACCTTTCAAGATAAAAAAAAATCAGTATATACATCCAAAGGACTGAAATAAATTATAAAAAAACCTGGTTGCTTTTAAGGTAGATTGCTAAATATCATAGTGACCAGAAATGTCTCCATAGGACAGAAGTTCCAATATGCTGTAATTACATATCTAGAGGCATGTTAAATAGCATGTGTATGTCTTTTGCCATCGAAATGTAAGGAACCTCTTCAGCCTTTGCAAACTGAAAATTAAAACACAACCCACACTCAAGTGGACAGTGGGGTTCTCAGCCACATTGCTAAGCATTGAAAGCCATATGTTAAAGGTATTAAGAATTCCGAGCCTTAAAATAGCCTATAAAGTGTAATATGTGAATTCTTCCCACTACCATGCCATGACTACCATGGTAGTTATATTTTACATGTGTAGGAAGTCAGTCTTAGTTAGATATTTGAGTCTACTGAAATCTTACAGCTTTTATTTTTAGTTGCAATTTAAGTCATAACTCCAAATGAAACTTCACTGTCTTACTCTCAAGTAATATCTGACCAATAATCTGCTTCTGAAATAATTTATGTTGGACACGCATTATAATATTCAGCATACCTTCATTATGTTAACAAAGACTCTCTCAAGAAACATCAAGGCTGCCAACTTTCTCCTAAAAGAATCATTCTCTGGATTCAAATATGTCCAGAACAAATGTAAATACCCAAGTATTCATATATTTCCAGATCACATAAGTCTAGGTTAACTCACTTTCCAAATAGAGTCCTACTAAGACAGGCTCACAAGTAAAGGAGGACTTCTACCACATTAGGAAAGGAAAGCAGTATCTCTGTTACTTTCTTGTGGTGTTGTTAAATACCCAGACTGACTAACTTCAGAGAGAAAAGGCTTAATTTGCCTCACAGTTCAAGGATGCAGTTCATCATGTCCAGGAAGGCTGACACAGTTTCACATTCATAAATAAGTGAAGAGCAAATTTTATCTATTGGAGTAAATATTATAACTTAATAAAAGAAATAAAGAGAAAGATGGGGCTACTTTTAATTAGTAAGCTATTAAATCCTTTCAGTGATTAAAAATATAAGTTTACAACTAGAATAAAAAATGTTGGTCTGTGGTCATTCCCTAAAGAGTGAAGCAATTTCTACTGGATGGAATCCGTTCCTGTGGAAACGTGAAGTGCACAGTTCATTTGCATTTAGCTGATTTGAGGGAAAGAAAATAACAAAATGTTATCTCTTAACAACTTATTTTTTAAAGAAAAACCGTTTGCATTGTTTGAGAGGGAGTAACTCGGAGTTCTTGATTTTGTTACTATGTCCCTCATCATCTGGTGCATCCCCCTTGGCCCAATATAACCAAAAGGGGCCAAGAACAGTAAGTACTATGATATTGGATACAGAAGTCTCAGAGAAGTGTTCCTTTTCTTGTACAGTGAACAAATAAGTAATGTGGAAGAGAATGAAAAGTGAGATAGATAGCAACAGAACAAAGTCATTCTGTCTAGTATAGTTCAACGTCCCCATTGTTCTACTTAGGTTTTGATATGATAAACACCATGACTGGAATTCACTCAGGGAAAAGGGGTTATTTTAGCTCTATAACTTACAATTTCTCATAGAGGGCAATGAGGGCAGGTATTCAGAGAAAGAACCTAGAGACAGAAACTGAAGGGGTGACTATGGAGAAATGCTCTTTCTTGCAACCCATGGCTTGTTCAGCCTGCTTCCACATATGTTCCAAATGTCTAGGGGTGGCATCAACCAGAGAGGGCTGAAACTTTCCAAGTTAGTAGCATTCAAGAAAATGCCCCTGCAGTCTTGCTTATAGACAGATCCTCAATTGAAGTTCCCTCTTCCCAGATGACCCTAGCTTATGCCAAGTAAACAAAATACAAGCCAACATAAGCACTTTGAAACTGGCACATGACATCTGCTCTGCTCCTCTCTCCTCTTCTTAATTCACCCCTGCTACCAAGCCCCCCCTCATTTTATATACTGATAGCCTTTGTTTTATTATTCAAAAGTGTAAAAAAAGGACAAAATGATGAAATTAATAACTTAGTTCTTTAGAGCAATATTGAAGACAGTTTCACACACAGAAAAACAAAGCAGTGATTTTTTTTTTCTAGGAGTCTGAGGAAAATGGTCATAAATGAATATGCAAAGGAGGCAACAAAGACACTCATCCACAAATATAAGAGACTGGCAACATTCACAGTCTTAAGTTCCTTTCACCTTAGAATCCTTTGTCTAGAGTCACCAAACCATGTGAAATAGCTGACGAATATATCAACATCTGAAATTCAAGGATGCCCCTGTAATATGTTTTTAATTTGTGGTTCATGCTTAACAACACTGGCTGTTTGCTTCTGCTTGTTACATGTGAACATGATGCCACTGTTTCTGCCTGACAGTCACACAGATCATTATTTGTGCTTGAGCTTCAGTTTCCATGGAGATAGCGGCACAGCTTTGCCATTGCTCTTCTCTCAGTTTTCCATAAGATGAGCTTTCTCGGCTACAGCAGGGTTTCTCTAGCCATCTGCAGTCAAAGATCATTTTATCTTATTTCCAGACCATCACACATTTCAATAGGTGGTCTGTTCTACGTGGCTTACATGCACTAATGCCATATATGCCCAGCCATGAAAATTGGCCTGCCTTCTTTGTTTAGTAACTGAGTCAATTAGTCTAATTAGCAATAAAGTCTAATTGCTGACAAAGCACTTAAAAAATAGTGTCTGTTTTTGTAGTTTCCTTATTAGTGATCATAGAAATAGAGTTTGTTTTCTAATTACATATTTTTAACTGTAATTCAAAATTCAAATTAATTATTTAATTCACACCTAATTGCAATTGTGTTGTGTCTTATCTATCTGCCTGCCTGTCTGTCTGTAAATTTCCCTATCTATCTATCTATCTATCTATCTATCTATCTATCTATCTATCTATCTATCTATCTATCTATCTATCTTCTATCTATCTTCTATCTATCTATCTTCTATCTATCTATCTATCTATCTATCTATCTATCTATCTTCTATCTATCTTCTATCTATCTATCTATCTATCTATCTATCTATCTATCTTTCATCTTTCCTCTCTCTCTCTCT
>NW_004949099.1:24076455-24081796 GCF_000317375.1 Microtus ochrogaster | reverse complement strand
GGTAAAAATGCATTTGGCTTTTAGAAAACTATAGGTTCCCAATTCACAGAGAGAAACTTCACTTTCTCACTTTAATTAATGTCTAGACATCTACAAAGTTTAGAGGAACAAGAATATTTTGTTTATAGTATGCTTCATGTGTGAAGAAGTTTTCAGCTGGAAAGGAGAATGGCCTCATCTGTGACAAGGAGGAGAAACACAGCAGCTACTCTGACCTGTTCTCCCACACAACACTTAACAAAATTCAGTTTCATCTAAGAAGGTTATCCCCAAAATGCATTTGAATTTTTTTTTAAATATGATATTGACATCGTGATCTAAACTTCTGGAAATGAATCCCCTTTATACTAAGACACCATTCTGTTTATCATAGTGATCTCCCTACTTAGGCTACTGAAAAAAGTGCTTGCCCCACCAGTATGAGGACAGGCTTCCTGAATCCTCCAAAATACATAAAAGCTGAACAGGTGTAGAGGCTACATATAATCCTAGCTCTTGGGAAGTGAAAGGGGAATCTCTATGGCAAGCTGTCCAGATAGGCTTGTTGAACTGGCTAGCTTCCAGTTCCAGTGAAAGACGCAATCTAAGTAAATAAAGGGGAAAGCAAACTAGGAAGACACATATGTCACATTTTTACATCAATGTCCAAAATGGCACATGTGCATACACAAATGTACCTATGTAAATGAAAAAGATATACACATACACACGGAAAAAGAAAAGATGTCTGTGATTTACATATGACTCTCTCCAACATATTTGTCACCAAACATAAAAGCTTAGTATGTCTAAAATGAAAAATAGCCCTTTTCTTCTCAATTTTTTTTTTTGTTTTTGTTTTCTGAGACAGGGTTTCTCTGTAGTTTGGACCCTGTCCTGAAAATAGCTCTTGAAGACCAGACTGGCCTCAAACTCACACAGATCCACCTGCCTCTGCCTCACGATTGCTGGGATTAAAAGCGTATGCCACCACTGCCCGGCTCGCTCAAATTATTTCTATACCTGCCGTGTATTTAAGATACAAAATCTGCAACTTCCTGAGTGGTAGATATCACCTCCTCTCTCAAATCCCATATCTCACCTTTTTCAAATCTCACCATTCTTTCTTATTTCTTTCAAGGTCTCCTGATTCCTGACACTGTCATTTACCCGGAGTAATCACCTTGTTTAGATTTCACTCCCATTCTTCAGAACAAACTAAAATAAATTACCCAAATTAAAAAGGATTATCCTGTACCATCATTAATGACACTCTATATCCCTTGCTATAGTGCTATGCTTCTTGAGCCTCCTTATTCCCCAGGAAAAGGTGAGTGTGCTATCTGCCCATTCCTGCAGTTCCACTATGCAGGACAATCAGAGTAAGGAGTTGAGTCAAAGCAGGAACTCCATTTATTACTGTGAGTGTCCTCTTATAAAGATTAAGTGATACCCTGTGATATAAGGGTACCTCCAGCCAATGAGCGGCAGCCAAATCCTTCCCCTGGCTGGAGAGGCATCAACCTAGTTTTTGCTGTCTCATCCTCACTCAAACTCAAGCCAGGTTTTTCTCTGTCCTACAGGCCCTGAAGTCTAGGCCCTGATCTCAAGCCAGGCTCTTTTTTGTGTCCCATAAGTCTTGATGTACAAGCCCTGAGATAATTTTGTCCCAATATTATAGCATGTACCATATTTTTTTCCTTTTTAAGATTAAAATAAAATAATTACATCTGCCCTTTCCCGTTCCTCCATTCAGCTCTTTTTTATGAGCACCACCGCTTGCTCTTTCTCAAATTCATGGTTTCTTTTTCTTTCAGCATTAACACACACACATGCACACATGCACAGACTCCTAAATATTCAGTCTACATAATGTTTTTTGTATGTTCTTGTACAATCTTGTACAATCAGTTAAGGTGGGGGGGGGAGAACACTTCACTGTGGAAGACTTTCTCACACTCTGAGAATTTCTTAGCTGTCTATAATTCTTTGTGTAGGTTTGAGGTCCCTGTGAAACTTTCACAAACCAACATAACTCCTAACTACCATCTAAATATTTATTCTTATACCCCCAAATAAATGTACTCCTTATACTTTAACAAGGCATCTTCTCTTTACAAAAGACAGAACATTTGTGAAAGCAACAACCAATCATAATGCAGAGAATAAGTGAAGGTGTAGTGTCCTGGCACAAATGATACATTTATAATACAACTCCTCCATCTAAAGCTCAGGCAGTCATTGAAGAAGAAGGCAAGCAAGGACTGCAAGTGCCACTTACAACTGAATTCCTATGGTTGCAAGTATGTTTGCTTTGCTCAAATGTGTGTTCTGGTATATATTCATCCTGTCCTAAGTGTTAGCCACATGTGATCATGAAGCCTTTTGAATAGATGCTTTAAAAGTAGGATAATTTTAAAATGGAGATTAAAGTGGACACAATAAACTGTGACCAGAAAGCAAAAGCATGAAGGCTGCAAGTGCCTGAAAGCAAGGAGACTGGAAGACATCAATTGGTCTCTCTAGACAGAACCAGTTATAAAACATATTAAAAGAGAGTGAGAATCAGAATTGAATGGGAGGGAAGTTATAACAAAACTGAGTCTAATTAGTGCTAACTTATCAGTAGTACACTCAAAAGAATATCATGGTGAATTATGTGGTATACACAATATAGTTGATGGGAAGCAAAAAAAAAGGTCAACGATAATTATTAATAAAATAATAAACAGAAGTCTATTATTTAGTAAAATAGTAAGTATGCGACCATTGACAGGTCCAGCATTCCCAGTGAAGTTGTAAGGAGAATTAGAACACCATTATTTTCCATGAACCATGCCAATAGGAATTACATTAAGGAATGGAAGAGAATTAATTTGTTTATCCATGGAAATTAACTGGAAGAAAGTGGTAAACTTATATATAGAGATGATTCATTTCATGTGAAAACACACTCAAAGATAAAGAGAAAAGCAGATAGATTTAATTCCTTTCCTCTTCAAAATCTGGTGGACAAAAGATATATTCAGGGTCAAAGGAGAAATTATTAACGTCAGCCACCCCTTCAGTGAAGTGGTTTTATCTGAGTTTTCAGATTGTAATCTTGGAGAAAATTCTTCTCTGTTTACTAAGTTTTGCCAGGAGTCCAGTTTTTGTTCTGTTAGCATTTTGTCTTTTGTTTGTTTGTTCCTCGTTGAGATAAGGTCTCAATATAAGATTCAAGCTGTCCTTGAACCTGTGATTCTCACACCTGGTCTGCCTGTACTGAAATCAGAGATGTGCAGGAAACCCACTAGGGTCTCACTATTTGTCCTTCACTACAAATCACTGTGAGACCATACCTGTGACAAAAGTCATTCTTATTCTAATATCCAATGACCTGTCGAAAGTGGAACCTGACTGTCATTTCTTCATCTGTCTGTTTTATTGGTATTTACAAATAATGCTCATGAAACAAACTTTAAGAAAGCCTTTCCTGAGATCTGATCCCCACTTATGTCTCCAGATTCCTCGTTAATTTTTTCCCTCATCGTTTTCTGTTCCAATCAACCTGATCTGTATCAAGTAGTCTCTATGCACTTGCTCTTTTGTAGCGAGCTGCGTGGTGTCACGCCTGATGGAGATGTATAATCAACTCCTGAGATGGCTAAGGCCTGACCTATGCTATGATCACGCAATGATTATCAGCTACCTGCTTATGCGTGAGCCTATGGGCAGTGCCCACCTGGCAGTTCGGGGTTGGCAGCCCATGCCTACTTAAGGGCTGAGAGAGGGGAAGAGAGAGAGGAAGGAAAGAGGAGAGAGTGGAAAGTGAATAAAGTCTTGGAATAAACTGCAGTGAGAAGAGCTCCAGTGGTCACGCCATTCCTTGCTGGATGAGGTAGAAACGTGACACTTTTATGCTGAATTCCAGAAGATTCCCAGGATCTTTCAGGGAGAAAGGCTTACACATTCACTGAACTTCAACTTAGACAGAGACCTTCCCTGAACACTTACTGCTCACCTGGTGTTCATTTCTCTGTGTTCTCATGACATGCATCAGTTCATAATTATCTATTACTTTAATGGTAATGATGTCATCGAAAGCTCCCAAGGATAGGCTCTTTGGAGGGATGGGATTTAGCTGAAGTTCTGACACTTAACTTATTATATAGCCTTCTTCTTAGTGCTTAAATAATGATAGAAAAAATATTAACAGTTGTAAATTGGCTACTCACTTTATAGTAGAACCAAATATAACAAATATTTTATAGATTTCTGAATATTTATTTTTAAAGTAGTTTTATAAAATATATATTATTACTTGTGTTTATAGAATAAAAATTATGGGGGAAGAGAAGTAAATTAGTTCTCAACCTCAAATAACTAATGCTGACTTGAAGTAGACATACACCATGTCTCTTAATGCAGACTTATATTCCTATTGACTATCTATCTTTTTTCACACAACAACATAAAGAACTATAATTTGAGCTATACTGGTTTGATTGAACTCCAGGCAAGCTTGAAGACGTCAGGAAATATGCCAACTGTCACCTTAAATATGAAATATTGACTACAGAATGCATTGATGATAACTCATAAGAAATACAATATGCTGTTACATTTTAATTCTTTTTTCTTAGCAGTGTTTCAATAATATATATTTTCTCCTATTAGTAATTTCTGGATTTTAAATGTGGAAATGTTTTAGCTTCATATTTCTAAATTAAGGAACATACTTTAAAAAATATTTTAATAATTCTTGTATTAAGGACTAAATACAAAAGTTATTAAACTGACAGTTATCAAAAAATATACTATATATAAGCAAAGGAATACATAAATAGTCCCAATTTAATTGATAAGTTTTATGTTAATTGTTCAAACTTATAACCATTTTGAATTTCACAATACTAAGTTAAGCTTAGAGATCAGTATCAGTCTATAAATTCAAGTCTAATTTTCCATTTACCAATGATGGTATAATAATTTTCCATCTACTAATTAGAAGGTGTGGTAGTGTGAATGTAATTGGCCTTTGTAGGCTCATAAGGAGAGGCACTGTTGAGAGGTGTAGTCTTTGTGAAGTAGGTGGACCTTAATGAAGAAAATGTGACACCATGGTGGGCAGAGGCTTTATGGTCTCTTTTGCTTAAGCTTGCTTCAGTTTCACAAACCATTTCCTGTTGCCTTCTGACCAAGATACAGCCAGCATCATATCTGCATGGAGGCTCCCATGCTCTGCACCATAATGAATCTACCCTCTGAACTGTAAGATACCATCTCAATTAAATATTTTCCTTTATCAGAGTTCCAATGATTATGGTGTTTCATCACAGCAATAGAAACCCTAACTAAGAGACAAGTTAGCACCAGGAGG
>NW_004949099.1:24056908-24075639 GCF_000317375.1 Microtus ochrogaster | reverse complement strand
CCGGGCGGTGGTGGAGCACTCCTTTAATCCCAGCACTTGGGAGGCAGAGGCAGGCGGATCTCTGTGAGTTTGAGACGACCAGCCTGGTCTACAAGAGCTGGTTCCAGGACAGGCTCCAAAACCACAGAGAAACCCTGTCTCAAAAAACAAAACAAAAAAAAAAAAAAAAAAAAAAAAAAGAGTGTCCCTGGATGGAAGCCCAGGGAGGTCATTTTGTGAAACTGTGAAGTTAAAGTCTGGGTTATCTTGGAGACCCCAACATGCTGGAGATGATAGAGACATGAGATACTTGCCAAAGAAAGATGTGAACAGTGAGTAGAACCAGCCCAAGAGAAAGACGTGTGTTCCAGTCAACAGAGATGAATGGAGATGGAGACCTGAAGAGTATTTTAATATCAGACCTGGAGATGCAGAGTTTGGAGTTTGCCTACCTGGTTTTCAGTCTTGCTTTGGTCCAGTATTTTCTCTCTATGGTTCCTTCCCTATATTTTGGAATGAAAATATATAGCATTTGCCTTTATATGTTAGAAGTATGTCATCTATTTTTTGATTTTGATTTTATAGGTGATTACAGTTAAGAGAGTACATGAATATCAGAAGACTTTGAACTTTGAAATAAGTTCAAGACTGTGATAGACTATGGGGACTAAATGTAATTTGCATTTGATATACAATCTTATGGGGAATAGAGAGCAGAATGTAGTATTTTGAATATAATTGGCCCCCATAGGCTTATGGGAAGTGTCACAATTGGGATTTGTGTCCTTGTTAAAGAAGGTGTGTCATTATTGAGGGAAATGTTACTATAGAGGCAATCTTTGAGATAGGTCTCTTTTGCTTAAGCCTTGCTCAGAGTCGCAGTCCATTTCCTATTGCCTACTAATTAAGGTGTAGTCAGCACCACATCTGACCTGCATGCCGACATGTTACCTGCCACGATGATTATAATGTATTAAATTTCTGAGCTGTAAGCTTCCATCTAAATCAATGTTTTCCTTTATAAGAGTTTTCCTTTATAAGATGATATCTTAAAATTGTCTTGATTTTCAGTTCCCTGATCGCTAAGGAAGTTGAGCTTGACCTTAAGTGTCTTTTGGCCATTTGAACTTCATCTGTTGAGAATTCTCTGTTCAGCTCAGTGCCCCATTTTATAATTGGGTTGATTAGCCTTTTATGGTCTAGTTTCTTGAGTTCTTTATATATTTTGGAGATCAGACCTTTGTCAGTTGTGGGGTTGGTGAAGATCTTCTCCCAATCAGTGGGTTGCCTTTTTGTCTTAGTGACAGTGTCCTTTGCTTTACAGAAGCTTCTCAGTCTCAGGAGGTCCCATTTATTCAATGTTGCCATTATTGTCTGTGCTGCTGGGACTCACCAAGGCCAGCTGGCCTGGGTCTGAAAAAGCATGGGATAAAAATGGACTTGCTAAACATAGTGGACAATGAGGACTACTGAGAACTCAAGAACAATGGCAATGGGTTTTTGATCCTACTGCATGTACTGACTTTGGGGGACCCTAGACAGTTTGGATGCTCACCTTACTAGACCTGGATGGAGGTGGGTGGTCCTTGGACTTCCCACAGGTCAGGGAACCCTGATTGCTCTTCGGTCTGATGAGGGAGGGGGACTTGATCGGGGGAGGGGGAGGGAAATGGGAGGCGGTGGCGGAGAGGAGGCAGAAATCTTTAATAAATAAATAAACAAAAAAAGAGTTGCTGTGGTCATGGTGTCTCTTCACAACAAGAGAAACTCTAAGACAGAGGGAATATTGGTTGGAAAATAACTAGTGTAAAAGAATCTGTAAAATGAAACTTCAAGAAAATTGTGAAAAACCTATTTTAAAACACTATTCAAAATTCAGAGGAAAGATCCCCTACTGTGAACTGGGGTTTCTGTCCATCCAAGAGTCTTCAGTGTGTGTTTTAGACACTGTCAAACCCTGTGTCAGAAATGAGTATTATTAACATCCCCTCCAAGAAATAATAGAACTAAAATTGTACTACATTTACTGTTCGCTCTCATGACTCTAAAACTCCTCTCTTTTCTCCATAACTTCAATTTTACTTCTCATAAGAATTATTGCAAATGGTATAAGAAAATAAAAAAATCAGATCTGTTCAGGATATATGCTTTTGTGTCCTATGAATAAATTCATTGAACAACATCTTCCTTCAGATTTAATTAGAGCAAAATAACCTTAGTAATGGTGTCTATCACCTATTAGTTATTTTATGAATCAAAGGCTGAACTATTATGAGCATTATTACATAAAACAAGATTCTCTCCTGTATTCCTACATCACAAGTCATCCTCATTTGGCACACAGGAAGCTGGATATCCTGTGTGAGTTCACAGAGTGTAGAATTAATGTACAAGCATTTTTACCAGTAATCGTGTTCACAGATTCTAGTCCTGCTCTGGACCAGGTCAGACTGATCAGCCTTTCTTTCTTGGTAACTGTAAAATTTTTGCTTTGCAAAGATTTCTCTTTATTTTTCAGAAGTCTTACAAGTCTCTATAAATGAAGCAACAAGGGAAAGGCCTAATGAGGCTTACCTTAAAAATGTTTGATCTTAAATGTACATAGAAAATTAGTCCTGCTTTGATGACAGTTGACACTTCCCCTCATTGCTTTGAAGTCTCATTCTACTTCAAGAATACTAACAAAAATGTTTTGCATTCCTAACCAGAGCTAGACAAGGTAAGGAAAACAATAAGTTCTTTATCACAAAACATAGGGATACATAAAAAGAAATTGTCATGTTCCAAGGACTTAGCTCTCAAGTTGGAGAAAGAGAACCTTGCTTCCCTACATAATTCATAATACCCCGGGTCACTCCATTCTTTAGCTCCATCCCCACTTTAATCTGGACAATTTTAATTTAAATTCTAGCTTAGAATCCCTTGGTGTAGAAGCCTAAGTTTATTATATATCTTAGCACTAATCATGCTAAGAAACATTCTCTTTTTTTCTTTCAGAAAGATTATTGGCTATACAGAAAAAAATCTTATGATCTTCACCAAACCATTTTATTTTCCAGAATGTTTTCAAGGAAAAAAAAATGACAACTGTGTTAGTATTGAAACTGTGGTCATTAAACCACATTTACATCATTAAAGTTAAGTGATCATTATCTTAGAAAACGTGCATTCCACACACATGTACATGTTTCTAAGCATTATTTTCCAAAGTTCGATCATAAAGTGAAAGTCTATAACATGTGAGGGATTGTGTGGCTTATGCAACATTAACAATAACTAAATCAGAATCTATCAAAAATTTGTACTTTTGAACTTTTAAGTTGTTCTTAAATCATTTAGTTAATAATTTAGATGCTTCCATGTTCATGTATTTTTTAAAGAATTCTATGTGTCCACACATCACCTGTATGTAGTGCCCATGGAAGCTGGAAGAGTGCATTGGATCCTCTGGAACTGCAACTTCAGATGGTGGCTGCTGGGAATTAAAGGCTGATCTTATGCAAGAGAAAGAAGTGGTCCTAACTGCTGAGTCATCTCCCCAGTCCATCTTCAGTATTTTCGAGGGAGATGGATACAAGTAGAAAATGCTATTTTTCCAAATTTTTCATATTCTTTATATTTCTTGTGGTTTAATTAATATAATATAATGATTTAAATAGACTTGCATCTCTTCTCAAGTGGTAGCAGGGCAACTAACCTGGACAGACAGTTCAGGAAAAGAAAGCAAAGACTGTTTGTGGTTTTCTTGTGATACACACAGGATGAAGTGCATTGTTTGTAGGGGCAGGGTTTTGAGTCACTGGAACAAGACTTTAGGGGTGGATCTAGACTCTTTGATGCAGAAGACTTGGTTTGGGAGAACATGGTTTAAATCAATGGCCAAAGGGCAACTCCCTTAATCATGGTCCCTAGGATTTGCTAAGTTAATGCACACAGCTTTCCCTGCATAGTGCCCTTAGGTAGTATCTCTGATGTCAGAGCTAGTTCTTTGTAGGTAGTAAAGGATAGAGGATGAACCATGCTGAAAACTATGAACTTCTCACATTGGTGCAGTGAGGCCAGAATGTGGCCTCCAAAGCAAGAACCCATCCCAGAACTTAGAGGAAGATCATAAGAGGAATGTTGCTGAGTCTAAGAAAAGCTAACTAAACAGAAATATGGAAGACAGAGCTCTGGTCACCCCCAACACTGACCCTGCCCCAAGACCATGAAGGACACATCTAAGACACTACTGTCCTCCTATCTATCTTTGTGTCAAATGTAGCTAAATGTAACACACTGAAATTATAAGGGTAGCTTTAAAAATATGCTTCCACGTGGAAGAGCGATCACCAGACAACTCATCAAATTGATGACTGTGTTTCTCTCCAAGGCGAGCTTTTCATATTTGAACGTCTAGATTTCCATTCCCACTGCAGACACTTTCGTATCATGAGAAAGACAATAGTAACCTGTGTTGGAAGTCTTCTCTGAACTGGCAAATTTAACCCCTTTTGAAACATCAAAGAAAGGTTTTATAATAACAGGTCAGTTAGGAAATAAATATAAGACTAGGTTTGAACCACAGGCTCTGTAGATCCAGTTTAGCTTTCTCTCTTTTATTCAAGTGACCAAGTAGAAGGACACACATGGTGTGTGTGTGTGTGTGTGTGTGTGTGTGTGTGTGTGTGTGTTTGTGTAGACAAACATGTCCCACCACACAGATGTAGAATCTAAGGAAGTACTTGTAAGAGTTGGTTTTCTCCTTTCACCATTCGGGTTATGTGGTGCTAGCTCAGATTGTCCGGCTTGGCAGGAAGAACCCTCACCCACTGAGCCTTCCTGCCCGCAATCACATAACCTATCTCAAGCCTCTATTGTAATTATAACTACACAATCACCCACAGTTACTGCCTTTTCATTGCCCAGTATCTCACCCTGTCATTATCTGGTAATGCAAAGTTTTTGTTTTCAGTTGGCTCACTTTTCTCCAAATTATTTATTTTTACCTCCATCTTTTCTTATTATCTGTGACACCAAACCTGCCAGCTTTGAGCTACAACTCCATTATACCTTCTTCTCTTGACTTTCTTTTTGTTTAAAAACAAGGACTTGGACTGCTGATGAAGACGTTTACCAAAAGGTCAGTGACCTGCATTTTTTTTTTTTTTTTTTTAGCAGAACAGCAATCACAGTTTGCCAAAGGCACACGAGCTCATTGATTTACGTGGTGTGTCACTCAGGAGGGTAGCTTCCTCGGCTTTATTACAAACCCTTCTGTCTAAACTGAATATTCTATACACAGTCAATGAAGCAGTGAACATAAAGCTAAGGAAATGGGCAATATCTGTAGATAGATGTCATCTGGGTCACACAGAACGTTGCACAAAGTAAATTATTCTGTGTAGGAATCCAACTTAGACAGTCATACAGACTGGACAAAGTCTAATCAATGTGTTCTTAGCTTAATATCCTTCGAAGATCCAAAAACTTTCAACCCCAAATATCCTGTTAGTTTCCCACAATGTTTTTTATAATAAAAGAAAACCAATTAGGAGAGACTTCTGGGAGTTCCTTCATATTTTCTGTTTCAAATGTGCTGTTTGTAATATGATCTGCAACTGTGTCCTGAATGCCACATAGTTATATTTACATTTAATATATAAATCAATGAGGCAGTGATATCCAAGTTGTGATTTACCTTCATCAAACTTAAGGAGTAATACCTACATCTCCTTTAATTTGAATCACTCTTAAAACTTTTGATTTAGATTATGCACAATTATATTATCTTTCCAGATAACTTCTCTTTTAGGATTAGTTACAGATTCTGCAATGGACTCAAAACGTTGTTTAAAAATCAATGTAAATATAAACCACCTCTTTGGCATAAAATACCAAACAATTTGTTCTCCTGTAGGACCTGCCTTACATCCTCATCACCACATAATATATAATCCATAATATTATATGCCATTTAAAGAGTTTTAAATTAATGTAAATAACATGTTAAACACAAAAACTTTAATTAAAATGATGCAGATAGCAGTCTAATATTGTTTAATAATCAACTCAATATATAAAATAAATTAATGTAACCAAATTTTTATTCAATATACTCATTAACCAATTGATTTCTGTATGCTCATATGGAAGAGGCATAAAGATGTACCTGGGCCAGGCCTGTCAGCAGAAAAATGTCAGTAGTTAACATAGGTTTGAGCAGATTAAGATGAAGCACTCAAAAAACAATATTTTTGAAAATATTAAGTCAAGTATAAATTATGTAAGTTTATGTGGAGTGTGGAGACTATGAATTGCTGAACTTATTCTCTAAGCCATTCAATGAGAGTTTTCACTTTTAGGAAGATACTTGATAAGATGGGCTAAATACATATCATATGTGTGAGATATAAGCATATGTGAACAGACACATGAAAACAGTCTGATAGCAGTGCCTTTACTTAAGAAAATGGAGTAAAAAGAAGCTACAATGGAAGAACATTTTATAGCAATTTCAAATTTTCAGTTTACCTAAAATCAAAGAAAGGTGATGATTAATTTACATAATGCAAAATTGCACAAGACGTTTTTAAAAACAATACAGAGTTTAACAAAATTTAGGGTGATGTGAATTTTACAGAATAAAACAGTTTTTAATAAATTCTGTGTTTTGTAATTTGAATCACTATGAACCACTTTCCAAGCCCATACATTTAAGATATTATATAATTTTCAGAAATGCCTGTGTAAAATCATAAAGTATTTAACATGGGGAAGGACGCACTTGCAAGTGTTTGTGCATTTATTCATTTTGTTATACTTTTCTTTTTTGACAGAGTCTGGTCATGAAGTTCAGACTCTCCTAGAAGTTGTAAATCTTCTTCAGATGCTGAAGTATTTGAATAACAAGAAGTGTACTAACATGCTCTGAGGGTGATACACACACACCAACAAATCTAATTACATTGTAGTCTTGGGTCATCAGTTAACCAGAAAATTATCTTGCTAAGGAGAACCTCAATATCTTTCTTAATTAAATGTTCAGAAGGCCAAGGTTGACCATGCTATATAATTTGGTATTCTAATTTTTGCTTCACTTTTATTTTGCCCTGACTCTCTTGAACTATGTTCACAAAGATTTGTCTAAGCCCAGATACATGAGATGCAATAAAGCGTATTTGTGTCTGTTTGGAATATATATTCACTTCCTGTAGTTTCAGCTATATTTGTAAAAATGCCTCCAAACTGTTCATAATAAACTTTGACCTGGATCAAATTCTTTTTATGTTGTAGATTTTCATCTGAATTTTAATATGCTAAGAAGAAGTTACTGTGCTGTCAGCAAAGTCTCTTGTTTCTCAAAACTTAGTATGTATGTATATATATATACACACATATATGTATTATTTGTCTTGTTAATTTCATGGACTTGGCAAGTGATTTACCTATCTGCAGAGTGTGTTTTGAGGATTCAGTGAGACAAAGTGCTATGAAAGTGGGTAAGCTCTTACTCAGTATTTCTAGAACACCAAGGAGATGGTTTCAGGGCATTTAAATTCTGATTAACAGTTAACACATATCTTTTAATGAATCATCTTACCATGACCATTGAACTGATGTCACATGGAATATTTAAGACTAAAATACAACTAGGAATCACTGTGTACTAAAAAGTCAAAGAGGACAACTCATGGAAGATGAGTTGCTTCAGTAGTGTCCTTTGTTATGTGGGTTGTGGAAGCATCCATCTTTCATCCATTATAGTCACTTGGCTAACAAGCTGCTTGTAACTTGTCCTACGTAATTATCCTTTGTTTTCAGACCATATCAGGCAATGGTCCTTGTCTACAATGTAAATAATCAATAAACCTATATTCTTCACATTTAAAAAGGAAGGAGCTCACTGACAAGGAGAGGATTATCTGTTTATATTCACCTACCCAATATTGTTCTGCCCCAACAATACCATGAGTTCCTACTCTGTGCTAGGAAATTTATAGGCTGTGAACATACATGTGTTGATGGGCAAACATGGTCACTTTCACCAAGAAGACATTATCAAGGCCCTACCCCTAAATGAAAAACTGCAGGCATTCAGTGGCTGTTGAAACAGGGAAAATCTTTTTTCTCCAGAAATGAGCACCCTGACAGATTATTCAATCAAGTTGTCAACAATGAACACTTAGAAATATAAAAAACACTACATGAACTCAGTAGGATTTGTGTGTGTGAGTATGTGTGTGTGTGTGATATGTGTAAATGATATAAGCACATGATCAAATAAATTTTCAAAAGAACATTTAATTGAACCGAGAGGGGTGGGTGCACCCACTGAGACAGTGTGCCTGATCTAATAGGAGATTACCAAATCCAGCTGGACCAGGACTGAACGAGCATGTGATCAAACTGGACTCTCTGAATGTGGCTGACAATGGGGGCTAAGAAGCCATTGATAAAGGCACTGGGACTTGTTTCTACTGTATGTACTGGCTTTTGGGGACCCTAGTCTATTCAGATACACACCTTCCTAGGCCTGGATGGAGGGGAGAGGGCCTTGGACTTCCCACAGGCAGGGTACCCTGCCCTCTCTTAAGGAGGGGGAAGGAGGAGGGTGAGTGGTGGAGTGGGAGGGGAATGGGAGGAAAGGAAGTGTAAATTTTTGAGTGGAAAAATAATAAAAAAAACTCAATGTGGGGTTCATAAGCAGCTTTCTGAAAATTACAAATAGAAAAATAAGAATATGATATCCAATGAATTAAAATATGTGTTATAAAAATAAAAAGAAAAGAAATGTTCTTGTATTGGAAAAAAACATTTAATTGAAAATATTAAAGACAGAAAACCTTATTATCTTCTGTGTGAAGCAGGGAAGCAGGTGTTGGACATGAACCAATAAGTCAGTTAGTGTATCTGTGAAGAATCACTTTTCTTCCATTTCGGTCCTCACCATGACAGCTCTACTTAAGGCTCCTCCAGCATCGACTCCTGCATTCCTTTCTTGTGTCATTTATTTTCCTCCTTAGAGAATCAACCATATTAGCTTACAATGAACATTTCACTTCTCACCAATGCTTCTTTGTTTCCTTACTCTTACTTCCTAGTAGTCAGAGCTTAAACCCTTTGATATCTTGCTATGCAAAACTGTGAACTTTCTCTAAATCATTAAATGTCAGTTTTTTCACATTGATTTTGTTTTCATTTCACCAAAATATTTCTTCAATATGACTGACAATCTATACACCAAGGCTCAGTGATCAATCTTCTTGCTAGACTTACTAAGATGGAATATATCAATTTCTTCTTATCTGTTTTTCACTTGCCTTAAGGACACTGAAGGGTAGTTTTATCTCACCTCATTGGACATTCATGCCTAGTATATCTGGATGTTCATCTTCCTTGTTCATATATTTTAAATTTCAAGATGTGATGTTTATAGCTTGGTCATCTATCTTTCTAAACTCATTCCTTTAGGCAGTTCATGGCTTAGTATTCACAAGTATACAAATGACTCCTTAATCTTTAGTCTTCATGTCATCTCTCTTTAACTATAAGTCATTAATTTCTTTTCCTTCCTTGAATCTCAATTTTTAAGTTTAAATAAACCAATCTAAAAATTAAATGTCTAATATCCTACCTCTAAACTATTTTCTCCCTGCCCCATCTCAGGTCAGGATGACTCCATTATTCTAACTGTCCAGGCGGTCACTTCTTCTATCATCCTTAGGTTTGCTTCTTATTTACATATTATGTGCATAGTCTCTCCAAAACATTTTAACATTCTGTCTATTTCTTTCCATTGCCTTTGCTAAATCCCTGGTCTGAGTCCTTATCAACCAATTTAGATACTCAACTTCTAATAGCTTTGAACTTGTAACACAACTGTACTATTATACCCTTACCTCAGTTTACTCTGATTTAAAACTCTATTTCTCCATTTCATACAGAATAATTGCTGAATTCTCATTATACCCTAACGTCTTAAGCAATCAGATCCTCTCGTACATTTCTGATGCCATTTCCTATTATCATCCCCAAACTCATTCTTTCAAGACATACTCTCTTTCTGATGTTCCTAGAACCTTTCGACATACCCATGCTTGCATACCATTTCTTTCCTTCTTGCCTACAATTCTGCTTCAGAAAGGAACAGTGTTTTGGGTCAAATATGAACTGTTTCTCACTTGTCACCACATATTTTATTAGCTTTGTCTGTTTGAGCAACCACATTGTTGGGGACCAACTTCAACAACTATACCTTTAACCAGGATAGGGGCATAGGGATTAGAAAAACAAATAAATAAAGACAATGAAGATGCAAGTGAAAATAATAAAACAGAAACATAGGATAGTATCAGGAGGGAGTTCCAGTGAATGCTGAAATCGCCTGCATTTAATTTTCTGTACACTTTGATACCCCAAATAAACAGGGAAATAAGTCAAAAGACTCCTTTAACATGATAAAAAGGACAACTTGCTTCAATATGAGATAAAAAGTCACTGATTACTGAGAAAAGCATTCTGCTGTTTATGCAGTGAACCCATCCTATATCAATTATCATGAAGACTTTCTAGGTCAAACCTTGTAATTCAAAAGAAGGAGCAAAAATATACTTTAACTCTCTGAACTGTGGTCAGGGTGGGGAGGATCTACCTGTATGGACCACCACCTTAATGTTCAAAACAACAAATAACCACCCTTTAGGTTAGGGTGTGTAGCCATAATTGTTAAAAACTTCAAGAAACCTGTAACTCTCTGACCTTCATACAAAGTAGAAATAGGCTCACATTTTTGGGCCTCCACAAGACATCAAAAGACCAGACAACCAGATAGATCAAAGTTCAGAGCACTATCAAACTCCAAGTCTCATACTGGCTTAGGTTCTGGTACATATACATTGTCTTTTCAATTCAGCATAAGGGACCAGTGAAGCTATAGCAGGCATACTTAATAAGGGTAGTGATTTCTATTTCTGAGGCATAAATCTTTACAGGCCATTCTTTCCTCAAGAACTTGAACATCACATTTTTGATTAGCTTTTCATCTGTAAATTCTGGGGAGGGGTCACATCTATTCAGACATATCAAACCAACAGGTTGTACTGAATAAAAGGCAGATTGCAGCAATGGATTAGCACTTTAAGATATTGCCTGAGATGCTCCTTTTTATTCACTCATCTTTAATTTTATTTATTTTACTTATTCATGTATTTTTTAAATTATATTTTACTGTATTTTATGTGTATGGAAGCTTTTCCTGCATGTGTATAACATGTTATGTAAAGGCATTTGATTCCCTGGGATTAGAGTTACAAATACTTGGGAGCAGCAACATAGGTGCTGGAAACCAACCCATGTCCCCTACAAGAAGAGTAGGCACTCTTAACCACTGACCCATCTCTTCAGCACGTTACTTATGATTGTTATTTGTGTATGTGTTTGGTATATATACATGTTTAGGTGGGTATATGTATCTGTGAAAACCACAGGCTGACATTAAACATCTTTCATTGTCATGCTCTACCTATCATTTTGAGACAGGGTCATTGACTAAACTTGTAGCTCATAAATCATCTCAGCTGGCTGGCAAATGAACTCTAGGTGCCTCTCATTGGGATAACAGACAAGTGCCACAACACCTGGCTTTGACATGGGTACTGGAGAACTCAGGCCTTCATGCTGTGACTGTAGGCACTTAACTAACAGAGCCCACCCCCATCCCCTGCATGTGTGCTTGCACACTCATGCGCAAACACAGCATGCGGGTTCTTCTTGCTGTAATATTCATAGAATGATAGAATTATTCAGTGCTAATTACTAGAAATGGGAATCAAAATGATTCTGAAAGCTGTTTTCTTTCTATCATGCTTCCCGCAGGGTTCCTTTTTTAGTTATTTAACACACAATCAGATTTAACAATATAGGGTATTCCAGTTGACATAGCAATCTATTAACATAACTTTTTGGGGCAGTAAAGGCTTCACTAATATATGACAAACCTTTTTCACACCATCAATTTTTATTCTTTTGCCACTACACTACCTAATAAAATACAAGTTACTTTAGCTGATTTTCATTTTCAAATAATCCCACACCAATGTTAGGAGGCCATGGAAAGAAACCTCAATCCTAGGTTCTTAAAAATGGGAATAAACAACATGGGACTGATCACAATAAGTACTACATTGGTATGGGAAGATAAAATGGGAAGATTGAAATGGGAGAGTTGCAAAGAGTAGAGACAGTTTTATCATCTTTTAATGATGACCATCAATTTGTAGCTTAGAAACTAAGTCCTTTAACTCTTTGACGTTTAGTAAATAACAGACTCCTAATTTCCCTGAAAACAAAATAGGAATAACACTACCCAATTCATAGAGATATTGTTCTCATAACATGAAATGGAATTAAATTGTGTGAGGCATCTAATCACTGCTGGCATCTCACTGACACTGAGAAGTGGAAATTCTCATCATTATTGTTTCATCATATTATTAATTTTCTCAAGTACAGATAGGGTGGTAATGTTGTCAGGCAGTACTCATCAATTATGTCTCTCTTAGTCATTATGATTGCTTAATAAGTAACTAAACTCTGGCATGCAACTGGTGTGGGAGATTCTTTTGTGTTGTGTTGCTTTTACTGCTTAATGAATAAAGAAACTGGCTTGGCCTAATAGGGTAGAACAGAGCTAGGTGTGGAAAACTAAACTGAATGCTGGGAGAAAGGAGGCAGAGCAAGAAAGAAGTCATGTAGCCCAGCCAGAGGCAGACGCCAGAACTACCCAGTAAGCCATAGCCACATGGTGATACACAGATTACTAGAAATGGGTTAAAGATATGAGTTAGCCAATAAGAAGTTAGAGCTAGTGGACCAAGAATTGACTTAATTAATGCCATCTCTTGTGATTATTTTGGGTCTGAGTTACCAACAGCCAGGAAATAAGTGGTCTCCTTACTACAAATTGGTGCTCCAACGTGTGCTAGCTATATCCATGTAAAACCTAAAAGCTTAAAAATTAATTTTAGACTCAAAACAATAGAGTTAAGCATGGCTTCATGGTAGCCAGCATTTTGTTGGTGGCATGCAGCAGCCCCTCTAAGAGAGATTTTCCTGATTCAGCGATAGCAGAAAAAAAAAAAAAAAGACATGTTGTTTTGAAATGGTGGCTCTGATGATGTTCAGCTATGGAGCATTTAAATGGGTTTTGGGAGCAGAGTGCTACAATTTGCTTAATGGCAACATAAACCCTCTGTGTGCCTGAAAATGGAGCAATGTGTATGACTCTCAGAAGCAGCGAACATGTATCCTCCATGTTAGACTATGTGGAGGCAAGAAGGCAGGACTGTAGAGTCGGACTTAGCCATGCCCACTTAGCATTAAAAAAAGTGCTTCTTGTCAAAAGATATTTACAGCTACACAAGAAGGGCAGATTCAGATGGAAACGACCTCTAAATGGGTCACAGTGTTGAATAAATATACATAGGCTTCAGAGAGAGAAGAAAAAGTATAGAGAGTTGGAAAAAGGTAAATTGTTTAAAAAAATTAAACAAACAATCTTGTCTACTTCCAATATCCAGGAGGATAACTATATGTTTTTCTTTGGGTTCACCTTCTTATTTAGCTTCTCTAGGATCACGAATTATAGGCTCAATGTCCTTTATTTATAGCTAAAAACCAATTATGAGTGAGTAAATCCCATGTTCATCTTTTTGGGTCTGGGTTACCTCACCCAGTATAGTATTTTCTATTTCCAACCATTTGCATACAAAATTCAAGCAAGATTGTTGGGCAAAATTTGGGAACTGGGGGGGTGGGGTGGGATGTGGGAAAGGGGAGATGGGGAGAGAAAAGTGAAAAGGGGAGGATGGGGAGAGCTTGGGTGAATGGGATGGTTGGGATAAAGGAAGGGTGGATATAGGAGCAGGGAAGTATATATCTTAATTAAGGTAACCATTTTAGGGTTGGCAAGAGTATTGACTTTAGAGGGGTACCCAGGGGTCCAGAGAGATGTCCTCAGCTAGGTCCTTGGGCAGCTGAGGTGAGAGAGCCTGAAATGGCCTGATCCTATAGCCATACTAATGAATATCTTGCATATCACCATAGAACCTTCATCTGGCGATGGATGGAGATAGGGACAGAGACCCACATTGGAGCACTGGACTGAGCTCCCAAGGTCCAAATGAGGAGCAGAAGGAGGGACAACATGAGCAAGGAAGTTAGGGCAGCGAGTTAGTCCACCCACTGAGACGGCGGGGCTGATCTAATGGGAGCTCACCAAGGCCAGCTGGACTGGGACTGAAAAAGCATGGGATAAAACCGGACTCTCTGAACATGGGGGGCAATGAGGGCTGCAGAGAGGCCAAGGACAACGGCACTGGGTTTTGATCCTACTGTATGTATTGGCTTTGTGGGAGCCTTGCCTGTTTGGATGCTCACCTTCCTAGACCTGGGTGGAGGGGGGAAGACCTTGGACTGCCCACAGGGCAGGGAACCCTGACTGCTCTTTGGACTAGAGAGGGAGGAGGAGGGGACAGGGACATGGGCAGTGGGGAGAGGGGGAGGAAAAAGGGAGGTGGGGAGGAGGCAGAATTTTTTTAATGAAAAATAAATAACTAAATAAAAATTAAACAAAGACTTTAAAGAGTTAACATACAGACAGTCACACATTAAAATTTAAAAAAAAAAACTAAGCCACATAAATATAAAAAGTGCACAGAGAGTCTGGATTATGTATATTGTTTTCTTTGAATTTTTTGATTGTTAAAGAGCCATGTAACAAGAAATATTTTATTGTATGGGCTACTAAGCTAAACCAGAATATATATTTAAAAGGTATCTTGATTTCAGAATTTGGGTCTAAGGTTATATTGCTTTGGAAAAGAGGTTCTTCTTTTGTTTCCACAGAAGATGAGAACCTGCAGAATCCTTCCAGATTAATGTGGTTTGATGAAACAAGAGTCCCTGAAAGGTCAACATGAACACCCCTAAAAATTACTTTGCCTTACAAAAAGCAAGAAGCAATTTAGAGAGAACTATGCCCATTATTGAAAATATTGTTTTTGAATGTTTATTTACATTTAAAGGGAAATATGCTATAAAGGTTTACATTGTTATTGATTTGGTTTATTGATAGAAGCTTTAGGAAAATTTTGTTACACTGTGTATATGTATTTTTGATCTTGATTAAGACATTGTGTTTGTCCAACTAATTTAAAAATGTAATGTATAATTAAGAAATATAGGTTAATAGATAGTCATCTATATTAGTCAAGCTTGTAGTCATGTTAGTTTGCTTTTCTAGATGTACAGAGATATATTTCAGATGGGTAGTTATTCTTCAAACCTCTCAAAGACTAACAGAATATGCCATTTAAAATGTTTAAGATCTTAGGACTTTCCATGATATTGAGACACATCTGCTCCTGGCAGCACAAATTACTTCAATAGAAAAAATTCGGCACTGAAGAGGCTCCTAATGGATTTGGTTAGCCTTTGTGCAAGAAACTACCTTGCCTGGACTTCTTGCTATTATGCTGTGTGAGCTGGATATGTGGGACCCATGAAAAGATGACTACTGAACTTGTCTAAAGGTGACACAGTATTTTGAGGTTCCTGCTTCATGAAAGAGTCTGCCAGACATTCTGCAAAGTGACTGAAAATTGTTAATATAGGTGGAACCATCTTTGAAATTTACTGCTTCATGGAAAAGTCTGATAGATACTATTGGGCTGTGCACTGAAGATTCGATGCCCCAATGATACAGAAGAACTACAGAAGAACTTTGGGTGACTGTCCAGGCAGCAAGATGTCTCTGTCAAATATAGAGTTTTGGAAGTTGCTTACAATGTACTTCCTGTTTACATGGGTAATATTACATCTGCTGTGATCTTTGATGGAATTGAAGAATTGATAGTTATAGTTTTCCTTAGTTATGAGAAAAGATAAAATATATTTTAATATCGTAACTATAATTCTTGCTTGATAACCATTTTGTTATATGTAATTTTACTATGTTAAAGTTAAAGCCTTCCTTTTTGTTTAAACAGAAAAGGGGAAATAGTGTAGGAGGTTTTTCTGTTTATGTGTAGCTTTTATTGCTTAATGAATAAAGAAACTGGCTTGGCCTGATAGGGTAGAACAGAGCTAGGTGCGGAAAACTGAACTAAATGTTGGAAGAAAGGAGGTGGAGTGAGAGAGAAGCCATATAGCTCTGCTGAAGACAGATTCCAGAACTTTACCCAGTAAGCCACAGCCATTTGGCAATATACAGTTTACTAGAAATGAGTTAAATTAATATGTAAGAGTAGCTAATGGGCCAAGCAATAATTTAATTAATACAGTTTCTATGTGATTACTTCAGGTCTGAGCAACCCTGAACAAACAAGCAGCCTCTTATTAAATGCTACCATCTTCATTTTTTTATTACTCTCGAGGAGGCTATTTAAGGCATTTTCAATATATTTGATTTGGACAGATGTGATTGTGGTTTATGTTGCTTGGTCACAATGACTATCATCTAAAGGCCTCTGACTTCTCTCCAAGGCCACAAGACAGTGAACATGTACTTCTTTAGCAACCTAGGAAAGAAAAGTGATTGCATCCAAGAGTCTTTCATATATGCTTGCCAGAGGACCACTGAGATCCAACCAATCCATAAGATTAAGCAAATGACAGAGAAGTAAGCTCTGATTTTTGTGTGAGTGTCTGAGAATTTACAAGTATGTACAGAATGAGGAGGGAAATACGTTATGGACTAATCACTGACCATTCAATAGCTATTTGAAATCCCTCCTCTTTTATGCATACACTTGAGAAGCAAGATGAGTACCTGGTACTTTATGTGAAAATTAAATGAGCAGTAATATTAACATTATGAATTGAATTCTTAAACAGTTTAAAATGCAAAAGGAAGATTTTAGTGTAACCAGAGCAAACTAAAGGAAATCTTTCTAGTGTAGAAATAGATCCCCGGGATTCAAAAACAAGTATAACTGCCATGTTCTACATGACATGCTCTTAGAAATCTAGGTGGTCAATGAGGGAATGAAGATAGAACAGACAATCTGGGAAAGGTTGTATCATGCACACAAATTATACAACAAACTGAAACCTCGGACTATTTATTATTTGCAGCATAGGAAGAGGAAATAGCTGGTCTCTCAGTAGGAAGTCTCCAACCTGGAAGAGGAAGTTGTAGTTGCTAGTTTGTGCACACACTGGTCAATTGACACTAACCACTTGAGCTTTGTAATATCACTGAGCCTCACCCAGATTAAGATTTTGCCAAGTCCTATAAGGCTGAGCCCTTGGACTTTGTCAGTAATACACATTCATTTAGGACCGTATTTACCCCCTTATATATTCACACAGGCTTCCTAAGCTCCCTACAGTAAACCATTAAGTCTTTTTTTTTCTTTCTTTTTGACCAGGTCTTGATAGATTTCCATAATTGGCCTTAAATTTCATTCCCTATACTTCTGCCTTCTGAATTCTGCAATTATAGGCATTTATTACAACAACTAAAAACTCATGTTATTAAATATTTAAAATTTATATTACTTTATGTGTATGGGTTTGAGCCACCAAGTGGGTGTTAAGAATTAAAATTGGGCCCTCTGTCAGAACAGGTGGTGTTCTTAACTGTTAGGCCACATTATTATGGTTATTTGATGTATATCCAGGAGTCTGTATTAAAAGTTAAATTATATGCCAGCCAAAGTTGAAATTATGAATAAAAGTAGAGCTTCCACAAAAAAGTAGAATCAAGATAGACTCAAATGTGGTCAAAGCGATGGTTCACCAGTCAAGGGCAGAAGCACGGGCTGGCCTTGCAGAGATCTCAGTGAAAAGAAGAGTATCAGTTTTGGATCCTCAAGACTAAGTTTTCAGAACAAAGGAGATTTATTTTCCCCAGAGAGACAGAGGGTGGGGAATAAGAGACAAAGAAAGAAGCTAGAAGATGAGAGAGAAGGGGAAGGAAACAAGGATAAGGGGGCAGGGGTAACTGTCCTGAGGGACAAAGGGCTGTCTCTGGATAGAGGGAAGACATACATGGCCCATAGGCAAATGGCAGTTTATAATGGTAAAATGGGAAACTCAGTGTTAGAATGAGGTGTTTAACTGAGCATGTCAATTAGGTGAGCCAAAGGGGGCGTTTGATTTTTGGACTTCAATATTTTGATAGCTGAACCATGGTAGTCAGATACAGAAGGAAGTGGCCATAAATTTCTGTAACTCTAGTTTAAGAGGATTTTGTGCCTCTTCTGGTCACTAAGGTAGTTCATTCATGTGTGCACATACATATACATACATACATATATACATACATACATACATATGTGTGTGTTTATAGTTGGAGGCTATTTGCTCATTCCTGGCCATCCAGACCCAAATAATTATGCAGAAAGTATATTAATTACAACACTACTTGGCCAACCTCTTAAGCATATTGCTAGCTAGCTCTCATATCTTAAATTAACCCATTTCCATTATTTTGTATTTTAACATGAGGCTCATGGCTTACCAGCAATGTTTCAGGGCATCTGTCTCCTTCTGCAGCTACATAGTGTCTCTCAACTCTGATTACTCTCTCTCTCTCTCTACATCTCTGTTCAGATTTTCCCCCTAGCTTACTCTGTTAAGTCACCAGCTGAAAGAAGCTTCTTTATTAACCAATGGCAATAGAACATATTCACAGCATACACCACCTCCCACATCATATGTGCACATGTGTTTGCCTTCATATAAATATATTATATTTATATAATATA
>NW_004949099.1:24044435-24056808 GCF_000317375.1 Microtus ochrogaster | reverse complement strand
ATTTTTCTCAAGTTACGCATATGTAAATATAACCCAAAGTAGATAACAGAAAGTAACATGGAAATGAGTCACCAAAAAGATGAATACACACATTGAAAAATCATTTTTGAAATCTATAAATTTCATAGAAAACCAACAAAAGACAAGGAAGGCTCTAACTAAAATTAATTGAATTTGGTGGTGAAATTGGATGGTATAATAATTTTGCTATGCTTCTAAGTAGTTGCAGATTTGAGAACATCAAGCTTAGTGAGTATAAAGAAAATCTGAACTCTGAGAAATGAACTCCTTGAATGTAGCTTTAGGTGGTTGACAGATTAGGGATGGCCCTTGAATGCAAAGATAAAAGATTTGCATAAATCATCTGCATCAGCACAGCTATTATCTGCAAGTCATTATTTCTTGCCGGCCAGTCATAATTTTATTTGTTTGGATCATCACACACAAGGCTATGTTTTTTTATGAATATTTTTCATTTCATGAATGAGGAACTGGAGAGGAAATAATTCTGTTTTTTCATCAATGAACACACTTAGAAAAACATAACGTCGAGTTCATGGGATCAATCCTAGTGAAACAAACAGAAAACCATGTTCATGATTTAGTGTTTTCTCATCATTAGAAGTTAGCCAAATCAAAACTAATTATATTCCACGAGATTATATCAGTTCCTACAGACTTGCCCACTTTTTGTTTTTTGATATGTAGACTACACACAAAGTGAAAGTTTAACCAGGTAGTATAAACTGTAACATGAGGGCCTGCTTGTGTGGGTTTTTTGTCCTCCCACCAGATCCCACAGCTTTTTAGCCCCATAGAAAATCACACAGAGGTCTCCATAAGTTATAAACTAATCAGCCCATTAGGTCAGGCTTCATATTAGCTCTTATAACTTATATTAGCCCATTATTCTTATCTATGTTAGCCACATGGCTCAGTACCTTTTATAGCAGGGCAGGTCACATCCTGCTTTTTCCATGGTCTGGGAAGGACTGCGGAAAGAGCTTCCTTCTTCCCAGCATATTCCTGTTCTCCTTGCCCCACCTCTATTCCCTGTCTGCTCATTCCACCTGGCCAATCAGTGTTTATTTAAAACATAATTGACAGAATACAAATGTCCTGCACCAATAAATAAAAGCTCTAACCTGCTTAGTGGAATCATTGGTACCTATAGTATTGTTTTTGATGGAAGTGGAAACCGGTTGACCCTAGGTAGCTCAGGGTGCTTTTGAACTTACCAGTCTCTTAGTATAGTCAGGTGCTGAGATTACAGCAAGCTTTACACAGCCTAGATATAGAAAAAGTTCTTTTCCTCCTACATACATTCCTTACATGTAAATTCTAAAGCTTCTTTTACATATACAATGTTGTTATTTCTCTGTTTCCTCTAACATTGAATCATTCCACCCATCTAGAAAACTCAATAATCAGGGAGGAAAACAACATAAAATAGCTTCAGAAAGTTCCTGAAACTGACCAGATTCATTAGGCCCTTCATAGAAGGGTAATCAATAAAAGTTGTCTCTCTCAGAGAAGTCAAGCTGCAAATAAGATTTTGAGATAATACCAGCCTTATTTTGCTTTCGGTCTTGTGGAAGAAGCAGAAACCAGCACCACAGTTTGTAAGGTGTTTAGACCAATTGAGTCACTCAAACACTCTTAACCCATGTTGGCATGTCCTTTGGTGATGCAGTAGTCTTTGAGTCATTTCTGCTCCTATAAGTAAGCCTAATAAAACTCATTGCTTCACCAAGTTGAATTTTGGTGGAAGCCATACTTAGGTCTTTCCGGAACACTGTCCTAGTTAGCGTTGCTATTGTTATGACAAAACCTCATTACCAAAAGCAAGTTGGGGAGGAAAAAGCTTATTTGGCTAGACTGGCCCATTGTAGTCCATCACTGAAGGAAGTAAGGACAGAAGTTCTAGCAGAACTGCAATCTGGACACAGAAACTGATGAAGAAACCATAGAAGAGCACTGCTTACTGGCTTGTTCCTTCTAGCTTGCCTAACCTGCTTTCTTATAAAACCCAGGACTTCCAGTCCAGGGATTGTACCAACCATAATTGTCTGGGATCTCTTACATCAATCACTAATTAAGAAAACTTTCTACAGGCTTCAGAGGCATTTTCTTAACTGAGGTGTCCTCTCCTCAAATGACTTTAGCATGTGTCAAGCTGACATAAAACTATCAAATAGATTTTTTTGTGGTACCTCCATAGGAAAGGCTTTGTTACACAATAAATATATAGATTCATAAATTTGTTTCTATAAAACCTCGCCCTATAAAGGGCCTAAATAAATATAATAGAAATATTTTAGTTTTATTTAAAATGACCTATGATTACTGTATCTCTCAATACTTAGTTGAAAGTATTTTACTCTCTGCAATTTAGATACTGGTTGACAATGTCTGAATCCAAAGCTGTTATTTGAAAAATATAGATTGATTAGAAATCATGAATTCAACTAGACACAGAGTTTTTTGTATATGAGTAATTTCTTAATCATTTCAAGCCATTCTTTCCCATTTCCGTTTGTTTGAACTATTGTAGATTCTCCCCTATATATGATCTCATTTAGTAATGTTTTAATTTTAAATTTAATATAGGTTTGCTATTTACCAATCAAATTCTCTGATTCATTATTTTCATTATTTCTGGTTCCCACTTAGAATCAATATAGGTTGTTTCTGAAAAAAGCTAAAGAATTTCTTTAAAAGACACTAGCCCTCTCATTGGAATTTTAGAAGGGAAATAAAACAATACATAGGGCTCAAAAGTGATTTAAAAACACCATGGGTCATACATCAGGTCATAGTTTCTTGGAAAATTGTCAGGTAGGAATTTTGGACAGAAAACAGAATTTTCTGAACTTAGAACTTTCTAAGAGCTTGGAATTTTTCTTAAAGGTCTTCTGTATGTACACTTGAGTGTATACCTCATATCTATGTATACTTCTATTATTTTTCCCCCCAACCTGAACTTTTCCCAAGGGTCTAAGGTGTTTCTCATAACCACATTCAGGTAAGGCCAGTTTCATCCCAGCCCCTGGTCAAAGGTTTTCAGGGGGAATCATGAAGATCATCACAGTATTTCTTTGTTGTGATTACTTTGACTTGAACATGTGGCAGTTTACCAATCAATAAATGTTGATGGAAATTTACTTGAAGATGGGTAGTCAGGAATATTTTATTGTATCTTTCAAATAATAACTAAGGTCTAAGCCACATTTCTATAAGCCACCATGACTAGATGTGCTGTCTTTCACATGTGTAGCCACAAAAGTTTCCAGTCTTTAGTCAAGAGCTATATAAAAGAAAGGCAGAAGCTATCAGAAAATCACAAACCTATAATCCAAGTGTTCAGGACATTGTAGCAGGAGGATCCCAATTCAACACCTACCGGGGCTCCATATTGAGACTGAAGCAATTACAAGACTGGGTAATTACAAGACCTTGTCTCAAAAACCAATCAATCAGACAAAGTTACAGACAACTGAACAACTCTAAAAGCTACTTACATGACAGAAAAAGGCAAATTTAAAAATAATAATGTAGTATCAACTCATATCATTATCAGGCCTAAAGGCATCTTTCTTTATATGAATAAATATATTATTCTTGTTTTTAAAATCATTCAAACTAAAATATGTTGAACAACTTATATGCTCTGCAGAATATCCTTAGGAAATCACAAATATATAATCTCTTGAGGTGTTAAATTTTATTTCAGGTACCACGTTACAAGTAATTGTTTCTCTGTGCATTTTCAAACAAATGAATCCCCTTGCCTACCTATATGATAGTTAACCATCTGCCTCTTATATGATTGTAAAGTTGTAGCTTAGCAATCATATAAGCTACAAAATGCCCCTAAATTTTACTGTTTGTTGCTTTTCTTGGTGCAAATGCAGATAAAAACATCAAATATGTCACTGTTCCTTCAGTAAGAAAGACAGAAACTAGCATTAAACTCAGCATGGGAGAGAAACTACTTTGTGGATCTTAATGGATGTCTAGATATGCTGTCCCTTGGGGAAAATGAGATCAATTTTTTTTGCGTGTGTTTGAAAGAAAAGAATCCAAGAATATTATCAGGCACTCTAGTCCCATAGCTGTAAAGAAAGTTTCCAAATTCATTATCTCTGTTAAGTGCTAAGGTTGTCTGGTCAACTTGATATTATCCATAAATGGACAAAACTGCTTGAAAAACTGATTATGGTTTATGTAAGGAGTGGTGCATTTATGCAAACAATCATTTAAAAACAAAAATGAAACCTGTGGATTGTTTGTGACTGGGCACCAATTACCAGATATGTGTCTGCTACAACAAGAGAGTATCTGTTCAGGTCCCTGTTCCTACGCCATCTCACAGAGTGCATTCTTCTCTCAGCTTCCTAAAGGGAAACATCATCTGCTCTCTTAAGAGTTATGTGAAGAGGAACTGCTGAGCTGTAAATCCAGCACAGCCACAAGTCTGTGAGAATAGAAAGCACAGCAAAGGAAAAGAGAACAAAGAAAACCAGCAGGATGTCTTCTCCACATCACACTCACTTCTTCACTGTAGTTCTTTTTCCTGGATCTTTTATATTCAAACATTCCTCTACCATGAAGAGAGAAGCTAAAGAACAGATTAGGAATACCTATACAGATAGACAGAGGGTAGAGCATTAAAACAAGCCCATTTTAAAGATTGTGTAACTCAGTTTTCTGCAGCTAACTAGATACCTGAAGCTGTGGTTTTACCAATACAGGAGATTTATAAGCTCCCAGTTCTAAAGCATTAAACTCCAGGGTTGGGTAGTTTCTCTGTTCAGCCTTTGATGAGGGACCTCTTGTCTGCTTTTCAACATTCTTAAAGATCATGAGAAATAACACAGCCAGAAGAGAGGAGCTCACAGTGAGACAGAAAGGTTCTCTCTTTCATGACAACTTGTTTTAGTGAGAACTAATATGGGAAGAGTAGCTTTAATCCATTTCAAAGATGCTGCTTACAATGTGTCCATTTCTTCCCACTATTCTCATTCCCCCTTAAAGTTCCCATTGCATCACCACGATATCAAGGACCAGCCTTCAATCACGTAACTTTCGGACAGATAATTCAAATCTCACCACTGCTCTGAGCAGTTTCTGTTAAGAGATTATCTTAAATTATTTGTTTTCCATTTATTTTTTCTGAGAATCATTTACCCCAGGAGAGAACATTCTGATCTCAATGTGTCACTCCAAGTATTTTATAGTTTTTTTATTATACCTCATAAAGTTTCCTATAACACAATTCTAGTTCAGTCATTGCTGTAGAAATACAGAGCATTATATGATTACATGATTGTATGAATATATCTGTTTCTCAGCTGTCCTTCAACAAACTTCCACTAATGCTACACTTCATAAGAAGCAGAAATTTGAGAAAGGTCACTTCCTTACTCTGTATTTTATCTAATTTATCCATTCATTGTACAAATATTTAAAAAGAATTATTATTTTACTTTTCAGATTTGAAAGTTTTCATAATAATCTTGATGATAACCAAGTATACCTCTCTCTTTGTGAGTCCACAGATCTCAGGTTAAAGAACAGCTGTTTCAATTCCGTTTCAGACACTTAAGACAGTTGGTTGTCATGCTGCCAGACTGACCAGGCCCTGGAAGGTTAAGTCACCTCAGAAATGGGTCCCTCATTGAATCTGTAATAGCTGTTCCAGGCTAAGATTATCCTAATGATTACCAGCTTGCTCCCAGTTGAAGCCTCGTTACACTTTTCTCCCAGTAACTCAACCAGCCAAAGCAAGAACTGTTCTTTGTGTTAAGCCGCTTCCTGGCACAATTCCTAGCAATTCTCAACTCTAGTTATTCATGCTTCTCTGCATACACATCCAGTGACTCATGATGATGACAGGATGCCATTTTAAGATTAGATTACACATTGTAAAGGGCTATGACTTTGCAGTCACTCACTCATTTTTGTTCTGCCATTGCTCATGTTTAGAACTGAGCTGTCATGTACTACATAACCCTTTGGACAGGAACACAGACTGAAGAACCTATTCCAGCAGCCTGAAAGCAGCTGAATCCTCCAGTAAACCCAGCGGAAAATACATTCAAGCTGTTTTAAAGGATTTGCTACCTCAATAATTATGATGGGTACACTGATGTTATAAATTCTCAGAGCATCTGAAACTTGCAACCTTTTAGGTAAGGTGCGATGACCTCATTTCATAAACAACAGGAATCTGGTGCCTCATCCATTTATATAAAGGCTCGCCAAAGAGCCTTATTTCACACTGAAGAAGTGAGGCCAGTTAAATAAGTTAAAGAAAAATGGGACTTCCGGTTTCCTACTGAAAACCCATTTATTCCTGACTTATATTATTAGGATGCCCATATAAATATCTAAATTCCTTAACTGGTCAGTCTCTACAGACTGCCTGTTTCTATTCTAGCCTTCATTTTTGTTTTTCCACTAACAACTCCACTAACAATAATAACTAAACTAAGAAATAGGAAAAAATGCTAAAACTCAAGGGTGCAAATAGCTTTTCTTTTTGGATATATCTGCAGATATTCTCAAAAGGTATTGTCGCAAAACATCTCATTCTTATTTCTTTTTTTTTTTTGGTTTTTTTTCGAGACAGGGTTTCTCTGTGGCTTTGGAGCCTGTCCTGGAACTAGCTCTGTAGACCAGGCTGGTCTCGAACTCACAGAGATCTGCCTGCTTTTGCCTCCCGAGTGCTGGGATTAAAGGCGTGCACCACCATCGCCCAGCTCTCATTCTTATTTCTATAATAATCAGACACCCAGACAAGGAGCAGACATATTTGCCACAATGGAGAGTATTATTAATTCTTACTATTAAATTCTATTTGTTTCTATTTCTAGAAAAATATGTCATATTTATTGGAAATGAGTGGAACTTTAGAAATTCCTGTGTAAATGATCTAATAAGTTAGCAATCTTGATGAATCAATGAAAAAACAAAGAATTCGCTCATAATATTGAATGCACTTCAGTAGCTATTGCAGTAGCTGCAATACTAGCAGCTTTAAGGCTGTGGTTGAATGCATGTAGAAAGCTGACATGCTGAGATATGGAAATCATTGTTGCAACCCAGCCCTCATTAATCCTCTGTAGATGAGAACAAAGTGTATATCATTCCGGAAAATAACTACTCTATGCATCAATTGTCACTTGAAATAAACAGTAAAATCCCACTAGCTTATATTTCAATACATTAGATAGCTTACTTAGAACTGCAAGTGCCTTGCTTCCTCATGTTCTCTCCTTAAATTTCTATGTTAAACAATGTGTATCCATCAATGGGTTCAAAGTTAGGGTAGGGATTCCGTGTTTAATAATGTCAGAGAACCTTCTCACTGTCTGTCTAATTCTGTACAAATTCTGTCTACCATTAATAAAGCTGCCCATAATAACTACTTACTAATGGACATAGATACTATACATGACAACATTTTATTATTTTCTGAAGAATATAGTTTATGCTTTATGTAAGGTCTCTGAAGCAGATATCCCAATTTACTGATGAAGATTGACAGAGAGAGCAGGTGGCACTTGACGAAGAGTATTGGACTTGAACCCAAGTCCCTCTGAACCTCCAAGTCCATATTTCTTCCCCTTTGTGTTTGATGGCATACATGTGATACTAATTGTTTCAAAACTGTAAATTTATTAGTCCTAGACTTAGAGGCACAAATGGAGGAAGTTACCCTGGTGAAGTTCTCAGTTAATTCTTCAGTTCCTACTATAGAGTCACGGCAGGAACACTTTACCACCCCTCGTCCATCTCTTCAAATGCTGAAAATTGTACAACCTGCAGGTACTTGTCCTCGTTTTGGAAATGATAAACTACAAGAGTGGCAGGAAATCATGTTTATTAATGAAGCATGAATTCAGGAGAAGCAAGCAACACAGAACAAATGAGCATCATCCTCTAATATTTGATTAGATTTCTTTTTTCTTCAGCTGTCTAAAAGTCTGAAACCAAAAGTAATTGAGAACTTCTAGCACAGAAAGATCGAGGCACGCGCCCTAATCTGCTAACTCACGACTCCCAAACAGTGACATTATCTTTGTTGTGCATGGGCACAGGGACTGAGCCCGTGTCTGTGCATAGAAGACAGGCGTGGGTGAGAACACGGTTTTCCCAGGCATTGACGCTTCCCAGCTGCATCCATCTAAGCTCTTCCCACACGAAGCTTTGGCAAAGCACAGAATTATAAGACATTTTCTTTGAAAGAAGATAATGAATTATGTCAGAAGTTGTGAATTAAGGCACTGTGTAACAAAGCCAAAAACAGCACTCTCGAGAGTTTGGTATAGATTAGGGGAGAATGAAGATTTGATCACACCTTCTGTTTTCTTTCAACCATCACTCACTGATGTCTTCATGTCAATCGCTTCCTTCAGTTGTTCCTAGTAGCTGATCTGAATTAAGCATTAATAATGCTGACAGACAGCCATAGTTATGTATTGCTTTACTATGTTCTTTGTATTCATACTTTTATTTTCTTTAAAGAGTGGCAAGTGTTAAATAAAAATTAAAAAAGAAGAAAAATATTCCATTAGATCATGTTCACTTTTTCTTAGGTAACATTAAAAATATTTTTCCAGTTGGCAGCATAATGACTTCCAATATCTACTATTATTAAGGACACTAAACACACCATGAGAAAACTTTACTGAAAACAAATAAATGCACCCCCCTGAATATTGATCTAGAACTTTGCTTTTATTTTACATAATAACATTGAGAACACTACAGGAGAAATAGTATCTTATGAAAGCTTATGTATGTAATTTAGTATCTTAAAACTAACACATGTGTATTGTATACTTCCCTTGTCTTAGGTCAACTTCTTGGTTTCTTTGTTTGTTTTTTGAAACAAGATTTTTTTTTTTTTTTTTGTAGCTTTGGAGCCTGTCCTGGAACTCTCTCTTTAGACCAATCTAGTCTCAAACTCACAGAGATTGCCCTGGCTCTGTCACCCAAGTGCTGTGATTAAAAGCGTGCACCACCACTGCCTGGCTTATGTCAACATTTTTATGTGTTGAGGTCAGTTAGGAGAATTTAGATGTTCTTTAAGCTGCTAGCTCACTGGGTGTGAACAGAAAATGTATGTGTATATAACTACTTGATAACTTAAAATAACAGGAATAATATAGCTTTAAATATCAAATGTGCTATTACAAAATGTTATAAATGGGGAAAATCATTTCAGTTTGACCCATGAAAAATGCTATTGAATTACAACTCTCAAAGTTCAAAGGTCACTCCTTTTTCATATTAAGCTTAAATAAATGATAAAGACTATTTGTCTGACAGAAACTTAGAAGAACTAAGTTTTGCTACCAAGTGTCTTAACTTGAGATCATGATCTTGTGGCAAACTTCTTCATTCTAGCCCCTTTCCACCATTGAATAGCAATGTGGATGGGCAGCTAACTCTGTAATATGAGTACTTCCAGGGAATGCTCAGTCAAGATAAAATAACATGTTGTTACATAAAATTCCATTTTGTCAATATGGTAGATAGAAAAAGAATTTGTTTCTGTATATTATAGAATACAAACTGGTGGTTTATAGGGATCAAAACAGAAACAAATATTAAAAACAAACAAGCAGGGCAGTGGTGGCACGTGCACTTATTTTTTTTATTTTTTATTGATTTTTTTATTGAGCTCTACATTTTTCTCTGCTCCCCTCCCTGCCTCTCCCCTCCTCCCGTCAATCCTTCCCCAAGGTCCCCATGCTCCTCATTTACTCAGGAGATCTTGTCTACTTCTCATGTAGAATAGATCTATGTAAGTAACATAGTGTCCTATTAGTGTCCTCATTATTGTCTAAGTTCTCTGAGATTATGGTTTGTAGGCTATTTTTCTCTGCTTTGTGTTTTAAAACCATCTATGAGTGAGTACATGTGATAATTGTCTTTCTGTGTCTGGATTACCTCACTCTATATTTTCTAGCTCCATCAATTTTTCTGAAAAATTCAAGATATCATTTTTTTTTCTGCTATGTAGTACTCTGTTGTGTAGATGTACCACATTTTCTTTATCCATTCTTCAGTTGAGGGGCATTTAGGCTGTTTCCAGGTTCTGGCTATGACAAACAATGCTACCATGAACATAGTTGAGCACATGTCCTTGTGGCACGATTGAGCATCCTTTGGATATATACCCAAAAATGGTATTACTGGGTCTTGAGGAAGATTGTTTCCTAATTTTCCGAGAAATACCCACACTGATATCCAACATAAAGCTAACCACACTGAATCTTATAGAAGAGAAAGTGGGAAGTACATTTGAACCCAATCAGACAGGAGACCACTTCCTAAATACAACCCCAGTAGTAACAATTAATTGGTAGTAACAATTAATAAATGGGACCTCCTGAAACTGAAAAGCTCTGTAAATCAAAGGACATGGTCAAGAAGGCAAAATGACAGCATACAGAATGGGAATAAATAAAATAAAAAATAAAAAAGATCTTCACTACACACATCATACAGAGGTCTAATCTCCAAAATATAGAAAGAACTCAAGAAATTTGTCATCAAAAGAACAAATAATCCAATAAAAAAATGAAGTACAGACCTATGCAGAGAACCCACAAAGAGGAATCTAAAATGGGTGAAAGATAGTTATGGAAATGTTCAGCATTTTAGTCATCAGAGAACTGCAAATCAAAACAACTCTGAGATTCCATCTTACACCTGTAAGAATTGCCAAGAAGAAAAACACTGATGACAACTTATGCTGGAGTGGTTGTGAGGAAAAGGGAACACTTCTGCATTGCTGGTGGGAATGCAAGCTGGTAAAGCTCCTTTGGACATCCGTGTGGCACACACCTTTAATCCCAGCACTCCAGAGGCAGAGGCAGGCAGATCTCTGTGAGTTCAAGACCAGCCTTGTCTACAAGAGCTAGTTCCAGGAGAGGCTCCAAAGCTACAGAGAAACCCTGTCTTGAAAAAACAAAAACCAACCAAGCAAGCAAACAACAACAACAAAATGATCTGTGTAATAAGACAGTGGGGTATCTGGAAAGAAGTCTGGTGTAGACAGAGGAAACCAAACAGACTCTGTGGACTGACAACTAGGTTGCTGCAGGTCGTAGGCTCTTCATCAAAAACTCATCTTTTTTAGACACACTAGGGGAATAAACGTGTGAGACAGACAGTCTGGTTCTATGGTTCAGCTCCTTAAATTCTAACTTTAAGAGAATTCTGAATTCTTATACTTTTACTTTCCTGTATTTCATTGAGTTGCTTGGGAATGTCCTTGGCTGATGTGGGAGGTCCTTCTGTCTATGTGTTGCTTTTATTGGTTAATGAATAAAGAAAAGGCTTGGCCTATAGCATGGGAGTAGAAAGGCGGGGTCAGAGAGATGCCATAGAGCCACAGACAAAGATAGATGTGCTGAAACTTTGCTGGTAGGCCACGGCCTCGTGGTGATATACAGATTAATAGAAATGGGCTAAATTTATATGTAATAGTTAGCCATTAAGAAGCTAGTGTTAATGGGCCATTCAGCAAATTGATTAATACAGATTCTGTGTGATTATTTTGGGTCTAAGCTAGCTAAGCGACCCCATTTCTACACTTGGCTGTACTCACCTCCACAAGACTGAGTTAGAAAATAAATATTGTGGAAAGAATAGACATGGTCATGGGACTATTTCCTGGATTGAATGAGGCAGTTTGTGGACGGATCTTAGAACAGTAACTAGTGCATAGGGATACATTATACCATTTAAAGACCTTGACTAAGTTAAAGAGCATAGATTAGGAGTGTTTGATGGGGCTGCACGGATGGCTTAGAGGTTAAGAACACTGGCTGTTCTTCCAGAGGACCCAGGTTCAATTTCCAGCACCCACATGGCAGCTCATAAGTGTCTGGCACCCTCAAACAAACATACAAGTAGCAAAACACCAATGCATATAAAATTTTAATATATTAATTTAAAAAAGAGTGTTCAATGAAGGCGTATTGAAATATGAAGTGTTGAACGTTTGGCATAGATTAGAGCTTAACTTTTCTTGAAGCAGGCTTCATATCAGACTTGGGAAAAAATGGAAAACTCTAGAATTGTTACCATAATCACAAAACTACTTCTTTTTTTTTGGTGTTATCAATCCAATTTATTAATTTCATCCTCAGAGAGGAGGAAGCCACATCCACCATAGACCCTTTTGGCCATCTGGATAACTTCGACTCTCTCCTGTCTCCTCAGCTCTGTCTTGGTTTCCCCAGAGAGAGAAGTTTGCTGTCTTGTGTGCCCTGAAACTAATACCCAAGAGATAACTAGAAATCCTTAGGGAAGTTTCTCAAGTCCTCCTAGGACTAGCCAGGGACAGAAT
>NW_004949099.1:24040495-24043653 GCF_000317375.1 Microtus ochrogaster | reverse complement strand
GCCTGCCTCTGCCTCCCGAGTGCTGGGATTAAAGGCGTGCGCCACCATCGCCTGGCCACGAGGGCTTCTTCAGCCTGTGGAAGGGCTTCACACCATACAAAACTACTTCTGATATGAAGAAAGGATACAAATATTGTCACAGCATTGGGATCTCCAGATGAAAGAGATTATTTGTTAATTGTTCATGACCTTCTGGTGGTGGTAGTAGAATAATTATATTTTTATGCATTATATTTTTAAACATTCCAATGCTTTGCAATCCAAGAAGCCAGAGGCAAGGTTTATCTTGAGCATGGTGCTATATTGTCTAATTATTGCCATCTATATCAGCCCAGATCCTTCACAAGGCATTCCCTGACAATTCTTTGACAACATAATGGCAGTTACGCTGTGGCACACATCTAGAAGTTAGGATTTTTGACTTCTTATCTTATTAGTAATAGCTTCTTACCTGGAGTTCAGAATTTGGCTAGGTAGCCTGAACATGTAATTACAACACTTCCTTAATTTCTACCATTTTTTCTTCAATGCTTGATTTTATGGGTCATCCTAAAGTCAGGCATGCTCAGATAGCTGGCAGAACATTTCTGACTATATCTGAGAAATTTTTGAACAGATTTACAGAGCACATAAAGATCTACCTTGCTGATGTGATTGGTACAATTCAGTCTATTAAGGGTTCAAATATAACAAAAATAAAAGTGAGACATCCTTATCTTCCCTCTCTTGCACGATTATGTCAGAGTTCCTGGTACATAGGCCTTTAGCTGGGTCTGTGGATGAGACCATTTGTTTGTCTTTGGTTTAGACATTATAAGTCAGGAAGGTTGCATCACTATTTTTCCTGGGTCTGCTTGCAGATGACAGGTTGTAAAGTTTCTCTGCCACTATAACAATATGATCATGTTTCCTAAATACCCCCCTTCTCAGTAGTTCTATTATTCTGGAGAATGCTGTATCACTTTCTCTCTTAGCTATGGATGTCTCTTAAAAAGAATTCATCACAATCAGGATCTCTATTACTAGATTCTTCTGCACCTGTGTGTATCTATTTCCAAACATCCACTACCGACACCTTGCAGATGGGGGCCAAGTTTATAGTGTAATATAAAAGTGATATACACTCACTTATTTTCAAAAGAGAAGGGTATTTTTTCCATTAGAGACAAACTAAGCTGTGTACTCAGGATGTGTTTGATGTCCTATGACTCACAAAACAGAGGGACTTGCTAGACAGAGAAATGTTTCTGGTGACAAGTCCTAATCTCAGAATTCTCCCACTCTATCACCTCTATTTTAAGACTGGGTTGCTGTTTTGAAGCTTCAGAGTTAAAACTGAATGTAACATTGTAGAATAAGAAAGCCAGAGGGGCTTTCTTTTAGTTTTTATTTTTTAATTTTGGTTCCTGTTGGAAGGTCCAGGAAATGACCCTTTAGGTCAATGCACATCTTTTCAACAGGTTATTGAAAGCTTCAGTTAGTCAGCCTTACAGGCCTGCAGCTCCTTCGGCCACAAAACACCAGTTATATCCATTCCTTTCTAATTTTCCAGGCCATTAGACACGGCCTTCAGGAGAACTACCACGCACTTTGGGAGATATGCCCGTTCCCTAAGGAAGATCGTCGCTCATTTCGTAACTTAGGCTTTTAAGTTACAGGTAAAGGGAAGGACTAGACAGAAGCCTACTTCAGGCTTCCAGCTGTCCTTCTAACAGTTGGATAATTCCTTGAAATTTGAGAATGTATCCTCCAGATGCTTCAAGTTGTGGCATAACGCTGCCTTTTAACTGCAGAAACAAGATATTGTTAACTACCCAGGCTTTAGCTTTCTTCCAGGCTATTCAGTCCCCAAAGCATGCATTAAAGAGCTACCTTGAGCTTGGCCATATTTGTTTTTGCCTCATTTTGACAGTTAAAGCTCAGTACATTTAAATGTTGCACTGTGATTTGCAGATAAAAAAGTTATGAGTATGTCAGTGTGAATAATTTCATACTACTTAGGATTAGATGTCCCTGCCTATGATGCTAGCAGTTGTGGGGGAGAGACAGGATGCCTGTCATGCTCATGAGGCCAACACATACTACACAGTAAGTTCTAGGCCAGCCTGAGCTACAGAGTAAAACAAATCTTGAAAAATAAAATTCAAAGTTCTGAAGTGGACAGTAAAGAAAGATGTTTTGATTTTTTTAAGTAAAACCTTATTTTGAGTAGCAAAAGAACAAAAAAATAAAAATTATAAGATTTTTAGAAGCATTCTCAATATTAGCCTATAAAGTACCCCTGTATTTATCAATACTCCTGACAATTACTTAGCAAGAGGTCATAAAAAAAGGATTTGGGGCATGTGATTGGCACCTAAAATTCCAACTCCTTCATTCAGAGCTCTATGTGAAGGCAGCAGTAGAATTGGCATAGGCCCTTATTCTCATCTTGCGTTGCTCCAGCTTTTCCACTGTTACCTGTTACTCTGTGGGCATATCAGTCTGTCTTTAGCTCCAGTTTCTTACTTGGAAAACAGCAAGTACCTCATTTTCTCTAGAAAGAGAGATTTTAAGGTTAGTCTAATACTACTATTACTATTACTATTTTGTATTATTATTTCCCAAAGATCTAGTATGGTGCTAACTTGGAAGTATTATTGCATTTTAAATGCATAATAAATATAAGTCTTGAAGCTTTTATCAAGCATTCATGGGGCCACAGATATTCTCAACATTACAAAGTTATCATTTTGGGGGGATTTCTTTCAATCTTTCCACAATTCAACTCAGAAAGTTAAAAAAAATAAAAGATGATCCAGCATGGATAAATGAATTCAATGTTGAGTTCTCAGCATGTGGGTCTACATTTTTATTTCTGCACCCGTGTCTTGAAAGGTACGTTAAGATGAAGCCATATGCATTTGGAAGCTTGCAGGTTTTATTTTGAAACATAGCTTCTCTTCTGACTGGCTGATTTGTCAGGCAAACATCCTTATCTAAGCCTCTTCAAAAGCAATATAAGGATACATGAAAAGATCTTCACAATCCAAGAAAAAATGAAAGGAATAATAAAATGTACTTAATATGTATTGTTAATATGAAATTTTACTCAGCAGTTAGAAGATGTGAATTACAGGATGACCTTACACACACACACACAAACACACATAAATTGT
>NW_004949099.1:24030999-24036329 GCF_000317375.1 Microtus ochrogaster | reverse complement strand
TCAGAAGAAAACATAGAAAATACACCATTAAATCCTCAGCCCCAGAATCTGAGAGCAAGTTCATACCTCCAGTCTGCGGCAGAAACCATAGCCAAGAACATGTCTTAAGTGCATATAAATCTCCCTCTTCCTTTGAGCAATGTTTCCAATTCTGTTTCTTTCAGAAGCCGTGCTTAGACAGGTGAGATAAGCAAACATTAGAAAATCAACCATGAATCATGTTGTACCACCCCAGGTAAGGCAGACACTGGCAGCCTCAGTCTGAGTGGGATCCAAACGCTACTTCTCAGTCTGAGCTGAGTTACCTTGAGTAAGTTCCAAAATCTATAAACTGCAATTTCTTCACAGACACAATGGAATTCATCACAGCGTCCTGCTCCAGAGGTGCTGATATGCAAAACCTGCAAGACTGGCAAGCACAGCCCAGTGACAGAGCAGTCGTATAACAACTAGGAAGCGCAAGGTTCAAGACTCAGTCCAATAACATCAAATTAAATAAATGAAAATAAAATATAATACACTCGACCTGCTCATATTCAGAAATTAACTCAATTTTGTGATAAGATTTTGTAAGTTGAAAGTTATTTGAATAAAGCCACTTATTAGAAATTAGAGGCTTGGATATTGCATACTATTTAAAGCTTCATTTTTATTCATTTTTATGCAGATACAAATCCTGCTAACATAGAACACACAGGCTATTTGTTTTGGTTGCATTTTTGCTTTCCTCTTTTCTTTTTCACCTTCCTTTCCTTCTCTCTTCTCCTCTTCTTATTATCATTTCTTCCTTATTAAATGGGAAGTAGTTTTAAGTAAATTGAACTGTGGCTAAAGATCACACTCCCAGATATGCCATTATCTCATGTAACTCACCAATCCAAAATAAAAGCTTAATGGAAAAAAATACACCTATTCTTTGCATGTTTACAAAAACTAAATACAAACCTTTAGATATGCTTGGTGATTAAGATCACTTGAAGAGGACCCAGATTTAGTTTCTAGCACCCACGTGGTGGCCCACAACTATTTCTAACTCTAGTTCAAGTGGATCTGTTGCCTCTTCTGGCCCCCATAGGTAGCAGGAAGACACGTGATACACAAATACAGACACAAGCAAAACACCCATATGTATAAAATGAAAATAAATAAATCACTAAAAAATAAAAGCAAATATAAGGTTGAAATTTATTTATTAACCACTTCCTTAACTTGCCCACATCAGGCAACATCATTAAGTGCTATTATTAGTATATATTAACATCATTCCATTTATCCTTCAATCATGTTATATGACGCTATATACCTCTCTCAAAGTCTTACCACAAGAAGAAGATAACTGTAAAACTGGAACAATGAATAGAGTAATGTAATTAAGTTAGAGTGGGATGCTACACCTTTACCATGTTAAGAGCTTCAAGCTTCGTAGCTCTTGGAAAACACACAACATGATCAAAAGCCACCAACTTGGCTCTTATATCACTAGAAAGATGACATATCCAAATAGGCAAAGTAACTGAGCATTGTTGGTGGCACACACCCTTGTTTTGCTTATACTTCCAAAGCAAGTTCTATAGCTGGCAAGTTCCTGTCTACACCAAAGCACCAGCATTTACTGTTCTAACCTGCCTTGTCATTCACTGCACACATTCTGACACCTAGAATTATATTTAATTTTTTTTCTTTTTCTACTTGAAGAAGAGAAAAAAGCCAGCATCAAGGAACACAACTTAAAAAAAAAAACACAAAATGGAGAAGGAGACATAAGAATTCATGAAGATGTGAAAATGACCTTTGAATATATAAAACAGAATGGCTTCTTAAATGTCCTTAAAATAGGTGCAATTGCACTTAAAATGTTGCAAAGATACTACTCCATGTCTGTCCCATTGGTACAAACTAACGAATTTCTGCAATTATACTACACTGTTGGCAAAGGGCCATATACTCGAATAGAATATTTTAGCAGTTTTGTATATTATTCAAAATTACTATTATTATAGTTAGATGAATAATTAATCCTGCATGCCTCCCATGGAACAGATATCTTCAAACTGTAGGTCATAGGGTTTATGAGACTCTGAGAAAATGATGAAACTGGTGAAGAGGGTCTGTACTGTTCTTTGTAAATACCTAAGCCTAGGCTTCTGAAAATAAACTCCCATCTATGGTTATGCACAGTTAAACTCTCTGGGTACAAGAGATTGCAAGGTAAGAGGGTGACATGTTGGCTGATTTCCGGTAGAAGAAATAAGAAAGATGAGAGAGGATAATGTGTGAGGGTGAAATGACTATAATTATATACATGTGTGAAACTGTAAAAAAAGTAGAAATAAAATTTAAAATTTGAGCCTCTATTTTCTTTGTCAACTCTACAAATAATTATTTTTTAACATTGTATTATGTGTGTATGTATTTGTGTGTGTGTGTATGTGTGTGTATTGGTGTGTGTGTGTGTGTGTGTGTGTTTGTGTGTAGGCCATAGGACAATTTGCAGGAAGAGTCTATTGTTTCTTTCTTGGTTCCAGGGAGTGAACTCAGGTCCTCAGGCTTGGGGGCAAGTACCTTTACTTGATGAGCCATTCCACTAACCCAATTCAAGCAATTCCCATGGATTGTGCTGGAGAACCATGGATGATAACTTGAAAATTTACAAGGACAGATTTACAGCTTAAATTGTAAGTACTGAAGAGCAAAACATCCATGTTCGAGATCATAGTTATACTCTGATTTGAAGAGATTTTGTTTTCCTCTCCCTGTCTTTCCTCTTTCCCCTCCTGTTGTTCCCTTTCTCCCTCTGCCTCTCTTGCAGTTTTCTTCCAAGCATTATCACATGTAGGCAGACAATAAGAATTCTCCTTTGTTCAAAGTTTCTAGAAATGTCCTATAATATATATAAGATTGGAAAATCAGGCAGTAGGCGCCCAACAACTGTCTTCCAATACATTTCCAATGTGTTAATTACATCCCATTAAAGAGCATATTAGAGTAGAAAACTTTCCTGTACATTTTAGCATAAACTTTCATGCATTAGAGACCAGTGTCCTACACACACACACACACACACACACACACGCACGCACGCACGCACGCACGCACGCACCTGATTTGATGGTCAGAAATGAATCTAGACATTTACAAATGGCCTTTTGGAGGCAAAATGCCTTCAGCTAATAACTGACTCTTCACAGTGACATGTTAAAACATGCCTTACTGAAGAGCAATAAGCTGAGAATAAAAATAAATGTTAAACTTCACTCCAGTGGGGTGGGGGGGGGAACCACACCATGGAGAACCCTAGACATACAGGAGGCTAGGCAAGGAAGGGATGACTTTTTGACAACTGTGTTTTCCTTTTAAGTTATTAAATAAGTTATTACTTAAGTTATTAAGTAAGACTGAATTATAGTTTTTACATAAGGGAATCGCCTAACAATCTTTACCAAGAAACAGTGGAGAGTGGCTCATTCTTAGTCAACAAACCAGTATGAGCTTGATTAATTTCAAAGAGATTTACTTTTCACTCTATTTAAAGTGACTGCCTCCAATTATTAGCACAAACTTTTTCTATTTATTTTTATTTGCTTTTTTCTCACTCTTGTTTTCATAGAGATGTGTGTGTGTTAGAGATAGAGCCTTATTATCATGTACTCAATTGATTTGATATTCTGTAGGTATCATAGGATCACATCAAAGTAATGGAAACCTTTATGCCACAGCCTCCCAAGTTTAGATTTAAAGGCAGTGCCATAAAGCCTGGATTATTTTCCTCAATCCCCTGTTAAATTTAATGTGGGGAAAGTATGGCATATGTTCTTTTTGCTTTGTGTCTCTCATATCCTTTAATATCGTTTGTCATGTAGCAATAATGAATTATTTAGCAATAAAGATAATTCTCAAATATATGTTCAAAAGAATATGAAAATTTTAGTGTGTTTGAGAAGACCACTGTCTTCAGAAAAGGAAAAAGAGAGGGAGGAAGGAAGGGAAGGAGAGAAAGAAAATGAGGTGGAAAATGCGGCCCATTCATTGGAAAAGGGAATACATCAATTCTCTGTCAGACAAGCAAAATTAACCCCTCCGAAAGGGAGATCACTTTGGAAATCTAGATCAGTGTTCACCATCACAAAATTACAATTCAAAACAAATCAAATCACTGGAAGTAGTCCCATTTTTAATTAAGCATCATCTCTTCACCTGGATCTGCTGCATACACTGGTTTGGTTTGCTAATTATGTTGTGTGAAGAGTAGAGCTTAGCCCATTCATACTCAATGGTTTATTGACTTAAACAATAGAAGTTCTGTGTTTTTTAAAACACTTTGGGAATTCTTGAGACAAAAGAGATAATAACTCGGTGTAAAGCATCTTGGTTTCATTTGTTCTTTGCTCTCATATATTTGCACTCATACAAAAGAAGCAATTTTGCTTCATTTCTACTGATCGGTCTATAGTATAGGCTAAATTACCTTCTTTGTTTCTGAAAAAAAGAAATTTTCCAAGCATTGAAAGAATTTTTGTTTTTTGCACAACTGGTATAAACCAAAATAATGAACTACAGGAAATACCATATGTCCCTCTACCTGTACCAATGGACTGTTCCACACTGTCAACAGATGTTCAACAACAGAGGTCAGAGAAAACATTACTGTAATGTTTCTTACATGTAACATGGAATAAGTTCAAAATTAATTCATTTTTGCTCTATTAAGTGGGATTTCTGAAAATATGCAATAGTTCTGGATAACACATTTATCTCCATTGAAAACCATGTTGAAACTTAATCCTCAAAGTGCAGGGAAGAAACCATTTTGGTTATATTTATTATTTCCTGCTTTATTCAAATAACTGAATCAGGATTAATGACAAAAATCTGAGCTTCTCCCATATCACTGATTCTGAACCTGTGAGTTAGATCCCCTCTGGGGGGTTGAATAATCTTTTCACAGAGGTTGGCTAAGATCATCCAAAAATACAGATATTTGTACTACAATTCGTAACAATAGCAAAATTAAAGTTATAAAGCAGCAATGAAAACAATTTTGTTTGTGGGGCTATGAGGAGCATTTGGAAGGCTGAGAACAACTGTCCTATTTGAAAGAATTCACAAACTGAGACTCTTTTCTTGAAAGCTGCAGAGGCAAAAAATTCTTGATTGCCACATCTTTACTCCCTCCTTCTTGATAAACTTGGGCAGGGCTATCTCATCTTTTTTTCTGTAGTTTTTTTCTTTCTGCTCAACTGTCTGTTTGTATTTTTGTTTCTTTTTTTTTCAATTGTCCTTATTATTATTATTATTACAAATTTTCACCTCCTCCCCTCCTTCCATTTCCC
>NW_004949099.1:24014996-24030615 GCF_000317375.1 Microtus ochrogaster | reverse complement strand
CTTCTGAAGTTCAGAGCCCATGACCGTGATGTGAGGAATGAACATGGCAGCAAGCAGGTAGTCATGGTGCTGGAGCAGTACCTGATACTTCACCTTAAATTAACAAGTACAAGGCAGAGAGAGAGAGAGAGAGAGAGAGAGGGAGGGAGAGAGAGAGAGAGAGAGAGAGAGAGGGAGGGTATGAGAGGGGGAGGGAGGGAGAGAGAGAGCAAGAGAGCGAGAGAGCGAGAGAGAGCTAACTAGAAATGGAGTAGGCTTTAGAAAGCTTAAAGTCCATCCCTGACACACTTCTAAAAAGGCATGCCTCCTAATCCTTCTCAAACAGTTCTGCCAATTAGGATCCAAGAACTCAAAAATATAATTGTATGGGAGCTATCTTAGGGTTTCTGTTACTCTGAAGAGATGCCATGACCACAGGAACTCTTTCTTATAAAGGAAAGCATTTAACTGTGGTGGCTTGCTTATAGTTTAGAGGTTCCGTCCATTATCATCATGGCAGGGATAATGGCTGCTTGCAGGCAGATATGGCAAAATATCTGCGAGTCCTACATCTTGCTGGCAAGAGGTGTCCCGAAAATAGGAACCCAAAGGCTGTGCCCTCAGTGACACACTTCCGCTAACAAGGCCATATGCATTCCAATAAAGCCACACCTCCTAATAGTACCACTTCCTATAAATTTATTGGGGGCCATTTACATTTAGACTACCACAGCGGCCATTATATTATTCAAATCATTACATTCACCTTACACGTTTCTTCAAGATGGGAAGATAATAAGGGGTCGTTCTCATGATGATAGGTATATTTTCTCTTTTTTATACATTATACAATTTGCTAACATCTATATGCAAAAGGAAAATAGGCCAGCATTAGGAAACCACCTCAACATGAATTTCCACAGTGTACCTGAAGTAGAGAAAATTTATACACTATGCACATTTTTCTGTTCTCATACACTCAAATAATATAGTCACTAGCTTATTATGAAATTAATAGTTTAGTGGTTATATTATATGCACAGGCATGTATGTTTTTATAATAAATAGTTTATAATTTTTGTCTCTTAGCTTTCTACTGCTGAGATAAAAGACTATGACAGTAAACAATCTGGAGATGAAAGGATTTATTTTATTTTACAACTTATAGACCATCTCCAGAGACATTGGGCAAGAAATCAAAACAGAAACCTGGAAGCAGAGACCGATGCAAAGGCCATGTAGGGTTGCTGTTTATTGCATACTTCTCCTGGCTTACTTATCCTGCTTTCTTATAGCACCCAGTTCTACCTGTCCAGGAGTGGTATCCCCCTCATTGTGATGGGCCCTCCAAATTCAGTCACCAATTAAGACAATACCCTACAAACCTGCCTTCATGCCTATCCTCTGGAGCCATTTTGTCTATTAACATTCCTTCCCCCCAGATGATCATATCTTGTGTCAAGTAAACAAAAAAACAATACAATCTGTACACTTATTTTTGGAAACTTACCCAATTTTCTTTGTCATTAATAAGTTTTTTGACCTGGGATGAAGTTATAGTTACTGACTTATTTTCACAAATAATATAAAGAACTTTCCCCGAAAGTTGGGAAAATATATAAACAAATAAGAATACCCATTCTCAACGAATACCCATATATATACTTCTTGCATACAAAAAGTTCTTTGGCAAAGAACTAAGTTCTTAGAATGCCTTCCCTTGACCCTTTGCATCACAAACAAAGAAATCAACCAAAACTTTCCCAGTAGGGAGATACTTGGAAATAAAAACAGCATTTATAATTCACAGTGAATGAATCAAATTCTCAGAGGTTGCCAGGCAATGGAGGATGCGGTATAATCTTCTTCCATATACCACAGAGTGCTGCTTAAGGTAAAGGATATGTTCCCTTTGAGTCACTTCCCACTTGGTTCCACTTCACAATTCAAACATGATTTTCTATGTAATCCTTTTAACACACCCATGTCTCTTATTTTTGTTCTAGTATCTTACAGGAAATGCATTTCTTTGTAGCTGCTACATTTTTCACCATTATCCCTGATAAATAAGATGGCAATTCTTTCCTCTAGTTTTATTTTTGGTCTTCATTCATTGCCTTTATACTCATATGTATATTAAATGGCACAGTAATTAGCACTTTATAAATGTGTCTGACTTACATAGGTATTGCTTATACTTATCATGTGCTATGTGATTACATTACTTAAAAACACAATTTGTAATTTTAATTGGTGGGTCTAAATGTCAGATCATGTCTAAGATCAAAAATGCCAATGATAGCTTACGCTGGAGAGGATGTGAAGTAAAGGGAACATTTCTCCATTGCTTGTGAGAATGCAAACTTGTAAAACTACTCTGGAAATCAGTATGGCGTTTCTCAGAAAATTTGGAATCAGCCTACCTCAGGACCCAGCAATACCACTCTTGGGCATATACCCAAAGGATGTTCAATCATACTGCACGGACCTTTGCTCAACTATGTTCATAGCAGCATTATTCGTAATAGCCAGGAACTGGAAACAAACTAGATGCCCTTCAGCTGAAGAATGGGTAAAGAAAATGTGGTACATGTACACTATACAGTACTACTCAGTGGTAAGAAAACAATGTCATCTTGAAATTTTCATGAAAAAAGATGGAACTAGAAAAAAAACTCCCGAATGAGATAACCCAGACCCAGAAAGATGAATATGGAATGTACTCACCCAAAAGTGGATACTAGCTGTAAAGCAAAGGATAACAAGCCTATAGTCCACAACCCCAGAGAAGCTAAATAACATATATAGATGTGATATATATATATATATGTTAGAACATATATAGAAGAACATATATAGATTCCACTGGGAAGGGAAAATAGACAAGGTCTCCTGAAAAAGTTGGAAGCATGAGGGTGGAGGGAGAAGGGATGGTGAAGGAGAGAAGAAGAGGAGAAGCGGAGTGGGGATAACTTGAGAGAACTGGATTGTTGAGATGGAGGAAGGACAGGAAAGGAGAGTAAGGAAAGAGATGTTTTTGATTCAAGGAACCACTATGGGGCTAACAAGAACGCTAGCACAAGAAACCTGGCACTAGGGAAATTCCCAGGAATTCACAAGGATGATCCCAGCTAAGACCTTAGAAATCGTGGAGAGGGTGCCTGAACTGGCTTTGTCCTGTAGTCAGATTAACGATTAAATGTCACCATAGAACCTTCATCCAGCAACTGATGGAAGCAGAGGCAGAGAGCCACAGAGGACACTGGGCTGTGCTCCCAAAGTCTAGACAAAGAGTGGGAGGAATGAGAATATAAGCAAAGAGGTCAAAACCATGATGGGGATACCAACTGAAACAGCTTACCTAAGCTAACAGGAGCTCACCAACTCTGGCCGGACCTGGAAGGAACCAGCATAGGACCAAACTAGGTAGGAATGTAGGTGACAGTTGTATGGTTGGGGCAGACTGCAGGGCCACTAGCAATGGCACCAGGATTTTTTCCTGCTTCTTATACTGGCCTTTTGAAATCCATTCTCTTTGGAAGGATACCTTGCTCAGCCTAGATATAGTGTGGAGAACCTTGGTTCTTTCTCAAAGCATGTGTCTTACCCTCTTTGAGGAGTAGATGGGGGATATGGGGCTAAGGTAGAGGGGATGGGAGGATGGGAGGGAGTGGAGCTGGAATTGATATGTAAAATGAAAAAAAAGATAGTTTTTTTAATAAAATAAAAAAAATTAAAAAGAAGCTAAAATAAGTAAATAAATAAACAAACAGAAAATCAGATTATTTTTTTCTCATGATATGAAAAATCACTTAGTATGGATTATAGCTTTGAGGTGTTATGTTCAGTGACATCTCTAAGCCATTTAAAAAATTATTAATTCTGTAAGAATTTCAAACAATGTATTTTGTCATATTCATTACTCTCCCCCTATATCCTGCATGATCTCTTTCTCCACTCCATACACAGCCATCTGTGTGTACTTATGCTCTGGGATAATGTTTTTGTACACTGTAAAGATATGTCACTTTGACTGGTTTAATAAGAAACCTGAGCTAAATTATAAACTGAGGTCAAACAGTTTGTAATTAATACAAGCCTCTGTAAGTTTCTTTGTTACTGAACAGCCGTGGGACTGGGGGGACAGAAACTTCCACCTACATATTTATGTTAGCAATTTCTGTACCTACTGAGTTCCATTACTTGTTTCTTTTAGGTATATTGAATTCTCTGGAGCCTGGTAGATCTACTACTGTCCAAACTATTAAGAAAAGCTAATGTTTTCTTTCTAGGAATCCATTACCGTCATCTCCTCTTTAGGGATGGTATTTCATGCTGTTTTCCCTGCTCTATGCTGACTTTTTATCTTACTTGAGCTTGGACGAGTCTTGTGCATGCTGTCACAAAACTGTGGTTTCATATCTGCAAGTTTCCTGTTTTGCCTAGAAACAACTTTTCTATTTCTTGCTCTTGTGATCTTGCTGCCCCTCCTCCAACTATAATGTTAAGTTTGTAAAGAGTACATTGATTCCCATTTGTTTTTGAGGTTCTTATATATTTACTCTACAGCAAATTCGTGTGCTGGTAATTTTTTCTTGATTATCAAGAAAGAAAGAAATCAAGAAAGTGAGAAAGCGAAGTGGAGAAAGGGAGGGAGAGGAGAAGGGTATAAGGAAAATTGACAATAGGAAGGAAGGAGTGAGGGAGAGAATGAAAGAACAAAGGGGGAAAGGAGAAAGGAAGGAAGGAGCTCGGCCAGTCTGTGTCTATTGGCTCGGCACCATGCCAACTCTGTGTCTATTGGCTCGGCACTGTGTCGACTCTGTGTCTATTGGCTCGGCACCGTGCCAACTCTGTGTCCATTGACTCTGCACTGTGCCACCTCTTCACAACTTTTCTGCCCCTACTTTTCTGGGCCCTCTCTTCCTTTTACACACTCCCATTAAAACCTCCTTTGAATCTATTATTTCTTTGCAAAAATGTTCTATTTTTTAATTTTTTACATGTTATCCATAATTCCTCCCAAATAATTTTTCATGGAGGGTGATTTAAATCTTTGTTGGGCGACACTGTCTTTACCTCTTACGTTACCATCTTTGGCTACAAAGTGCAGGGAGGCGCCATTAAGCCAACAACTAGACCATTCTATGTGTAGAAAGCTAGTTTATTTGCCAAAACATACTGCTGGATTTTCTCTTCTGAAGAGAGAAAAGCAGTCAGTGGGGAAAATCTCCTCAGTTTTATAGGGACAGGTAGTGACTGGAGCAGGGCTAAAGGCCAGAACAGTGTGGAAGTTAGCATTGGGACTTTGATCTGTTTTAGGCTGTTTGGGTTTATCAGGAATTGGATTCCTTTTGCCCAAGGTAGTTGAACGTCACCAGTGTGTGTAAGCAAATTAGTGATTTTCCTGACAAACAGGAACCAGTTACATGCGATTCCTGGGGAATGTTGTGTTTATTTTTCTGTTTACCTGATGGGAATCTTTCTGCTTACCCTTCAGATCCCTGCCTAGGCTGAGCCTGGACCCTATTTAGGACATTGTCAGCAGCACTGCCATGGGGGAAGGGGACACTTTAGACACAGTCATGTAATATGAGCTCTTCTTGTTCTTTGTATGACAAGTCATGTTCCTACACAAGAGGAGGCAAGTATGTTTCTTGTGCTCACAGATAAGCACCTGGGAAAGCAGGAGCATTAAACACACAGAGTTCTCTTTCCAAAGGGAGAGATCTATTACCTTTTTCCACCCAGAAGGCTGAGAGCCATCGAAATTGATAACCTGATGATCTCTACATTATCTGTATAGACAGGCCACACCAGCTCCCTCAGAATATTATGTTGAGATAGTTTACCTTGAAACTTGATTTCTCAGTTAATGTATAGAATCTATCTTTTCTTTTTGTACTTTACAAGAGTTTCAGCATAATCATGTCCTAAACTGTGCACATTAGATTGAGTTAAGTAGCACTAGGATGCAAAAAAGTGTGGATTTTTTTTAATGTGCTATGTTTACATATGCCTAATCTAAACTACCTTAGGGGCTGGCTCTCAAAATTTGAACCAGTGCTGGCTACTGAGTCATGCTTTATCAGACTTCCTACTTGCCTCTTGTGAATCTAGACTCTTCTGGCTATGGTGTTTGCAGAGACCCCCAACATGTACAAATATGCATAACATTTTGCTTCCTGCTATTATTTTTTGAGACTCTGTATACTCTCATTCAAGTATGTTTCAGTGACACCAAGTTGGTGTGTGCAGAATTTAAGGTTGGTTTCTAAGTATTTGACTGACAACTGAGAGAGAGGAGAGTCTTCCATACAGCTGGATGGTGGGAATTAGCCCCTCCATAGATACTTTCCTGGTTGTGAGAGAAAAGAATACCTTGTTATTCCTACCCGTATTGGCCAAAGCCTTCTCAAGCACACCATGGCAAGAGATACCCTTGTTAAACAGTTTTGAATACATATTTGTCTTTTCATAAAATACAGTAGGGAACACAGTCCCTTGTTACTCTCCAATAAGGTTAAAAACCAAAGTTTTCTTGAGGTTATCCTGGGTCCTCTTGTGCTATTGCAATGTTTATTGCTGTGTGGCAGTGACTTCTTCCTCTCTTTAGCTTATCTTTACTACTCTAGTGAAGGACTAGAGGTCTGTCTATCTAGATTTCTTAAGAAATATGATTAGATTCCTCATTCTATGTTGCTAGTATATGCTTTTAAGGCACTTACAGTTATTGTCAAATTCTATGCCTTTCCAGACTCTTCTCTACTTCCCAATATTGACCTTTGGATGCTCTCTGATTCTTTGGTCTAGAGAAAATAGGTTTTAGAGGGTTTTTTTTTTTTTTGGTTTTTGGTTTTAGTTTTTGTTTCAGCTTCATTTGTTGAATCACCAGTACTTCAGCCCAGACCTAAGGTATATGCAGCCAGAAGAAAATTTATGGATTTCAACATTATAAAAACAATTTCTTGTTATCAAGATATTAAAGTTCAAAACTGAGGAGGAATATTTGTATCTATAATCTTTCATATTTGAGACAAAAGGAGGGCTTCCTTTGTTTCTGAGTTACAATTTCTTACATTAAATTGGACAAAAACCCTGAGATTTATAGCTACGAAATTATCACAATAATATCACATAGCAACGCTCTTATTGTACATATGAAACAGCTCAGGTATCAGTTATTATTCTATTCATTTCTCAGATGAACAAAGAGAGTGAGAAATCAGTTCACCTGCTTAGAAAGTAGATAGCAAGAAATAGGAAGGAAGAGTAAACACATAACTGCTGGTTTCAACAGCCTAATGTTCTCACTTGACAAATGATCAAGCCATTGAACAAAAGGTGATTCACTCATGAAACACTATACACAAGGGAGTGACAGGAGCCTCTCTCCAGGAGAGAACAGCAGATACTTTTATAGTTATTGACCTCTTCACCAAGAGTGGGGGTCAAGAATAGAATCCATTTTCTTCAGATATATTCATTGATTGCCCAATACACACTAACAGCTCTTATGAGCTCTGTAGATAGAAATAACACTTTCAACCTTAAGAAACAGCAAACACAAAGGGCTTATTGTTGAGAGGGGCAGTCTTCTGAACACAGTCTTTGACATATTTTCATCTCTATAGGAATTGTTATGTTCCCATGTTCCTCAAGTACTTTCTATGCAAGTGGGAGGGGAGAGAGAGACAGAGATACACACACAGAGAGATACAGAGACAGAGACAGAGAGATAGAGAAAGGCAGACAGAGAGACAGATCAAATTTCACTGTATACTCTGGGTTTGTTGCTCACTGAGCACATCTCTGTTTCAGAATCACTCTTTTCTCTTTTATTCTGTTTAAGTTAGTTTGTCACGTAGCACCTGATCAACCCCATACTGTAACTCTTGCTACAGAGAGGCAAGATCCATATACTGCTGACTGAGAGTGTTGTATAATTGGCCCTTGAGACCATCAACGTAGTAAATAGGGGGATCTAATCTTTCACCATCAACAGTCCAAAGCTTCTTAGAGGACACTATTTGCTGCAGAGGACCAGCACTTACAGCTTAGGCTGAGTTTGTCTTGTTTGTTCTCCCCATGACAAAGCCTTCCTCCATAAAGTAAGGGTTTCCCAGTGTGGGAGATCACTGCACATTGGAAAGGAGTGGGTCAACTAATCAGAAGTCACCTTATGAATTATTTGAAAGAATGCAGTAAGGTGATTTGTGTTGCTCCAAATGTGTTAGACTATTTCTGAGTTGTTTTAAAGCAAGAGTCTCATGTTGTGGTATGCATAATGATAATCATTGCTATATGCATAAGGGATACACAAGGGAGCAAATCAAGAGGCACAGCTCCAGAAGACTGTGATGTGGGAGGTTCTTCTGTCTATGTGTTTCTTTTATTGGTTAATGAATAAAGAACCGGCTTGGCCTATAGCATGGGAGTAAGAAGGCAGAGTAAGAGAGATGCTATGGAGCCGCAAGAGTCAGAGATGCCAAAACATTAGCTGGTAAGCCACTGCCACGTGGCAATACACAGATTAATAGACATGGGTTAAATTTATATGTAAGAGTTAGCCAATAAGAAGCTAGAGCTAATAGGCCAAGCAGTGATTTAATTAATACAGTTTCTGTGTGAATATTTTGCATCTAAGCTATCCAGGTGATCCCTTCCTCCAACAAGACTATCCCTTAGTTTCTTTTTGTTTGCTTGTATTTTTGTAAAAAGAAAATCTTTTTTAAAAAATTTTACATATCAATCTCAGTTCCCACTTCCTCTACTGTTCCCATTCCTCAACCCTCCCCCATCCCCAACCCCCATCCACTCCTCAGAGTGGGTAAGGCACCTTGCTTTAAGGAAGGAACAAGGCCCTCTCTACTATATCTAGGCAGAGCAACATATCCATCCAAAGAGAATGAGTTCCAAAAAGCCAGTATAAGCAGTAGTGATAAATCCTGGTCCCACTGCCAGTGGCCCCACAGTCCATCCCAGACATACAACTGTCACCCACATTTAGAGGGTCTAGTTTGGTCCTGTACTGGTTCCTTCCCTGTCCGGCCAGAGTTGATGAACTTCCATTAGCTCAGGTAAATTGTTTCAGTTCTTTGCTCATATTCACACTCCTTTCATTTTCTCTATTGATCCAAGAATAGCAATGGGAATTTGGCCATTCTATAAAAGCATCATGGATTTGCTATTCACACAAGTTAAATTAGAACTATATTTTAATGAACATTTATTTGTTTTAGGTGCTGTCCTTGGTACCGGATGTGAAACATGTTAATCAGTTTCTTCTCTCTCTGAGGGTGAAGTTATTAATACCTCATTTGACTTAGAAGAAATCCCAGTCACAAAGGGGTCATGTAACTCTTCCAAGGTCCTGCTACTAATTAACTATTTAAACCAACAAACTACTTAAACATAAAAAAGAATGGCTCCAAAATCTGGCCCTTTCTTTTTTTGGGGGGGGGAGGGGGGTGACTGACATCAATAATGGATATCTGTGAAGACAGAAGTTTTAAAAGTGTAAAAGGTGTAAAAGGTGACCTCTATTCCTCCCTCTGATTCTGATTTTGATAATTCCAAGTACAGTACAGACTGGAGCAAAACCAAAACAAACAAAAAAGCAACCAAACAAACAAAAATACAGAATATTTGAATAATCTGACTTCTTTATATTGGACAAGGAGCTGTTACTCTTCAAAGCAAATGGACTCTAAATTTTATTTCATTTTTAGGTAATATAAGAAATGTTTGCACATTTTAAAAGTGTTGATAAATACAATTGAAATACACAACTAAACCCACACATTGTCATTCTGGGAGAAAGATGTTCTGTTATGAGTTTATTTTTATTTTTTTACTAATACAGCCACTGAAGAGAACAGTCGAGTTCATGCAGCAGGGTTGGTTTTTACTCGCATGTTATTATCTTGTTTGGGCCAGCATATTTCTCCTGTGTCTATCTTTGGTTCTTGGGAAACATTCTATTACCCATGTCTTTAAGAGCTGGTTAAGATGAGAAGGAAACATCAACTTGTCATAGACAGGCAGCAGTCCTTAGCTTTACTCCCTAGGGCAAAAGTGCTATAGAAATAAACATCACTAGAGGACCCCTCTTTGCTCCTACATCATTCTACTCTGTCACCTCAGGGACTCCAGTATACTTCAACTACATACCCATATGTGAACATCTTTATTAAAATCCACTATTCTGTGTATCCTAAGCATCATGCATCATGGAAGCAGATGTTTTATTTCCCTGACTGTCTACAGCAGAGCAATGTTGGTTGAACAATAATTATCCAAAGGCAAATAATGAATGAATAGCTGAAAAATTAATGAGGTAAATGTAGAAGCCAAGCACTGGTACAGGTGGAGAAGCTGCTTTAGATCTAAGTACTGAACAGGGAATAATGGAACTTATTTGGGCAATAGAGTAAAAAAAGCACATGAAGATAGAGTGGATTTCAACAAATACCCCATTAATGTTTGGTGGGTATATACATGGATATCATATATCCGATAAGGCTCTTAACATATGAAAACCTACTAATTACTTTAGCTAAAGCTACATAAGCAAGATTTACCATACTAACTTAAAATTAGTTTATAAACACAAGTAAATTAGCACATGCCTAGAGCTTTACCAAAGTCATCAGAATTATTACATAAGATTTGCACGTCAGGGGCTGGAGAGATGGCTCAGAGGTTAAGAGCATTGCCTGCTCTTCCAAAGGTCCTGAGTTCAATTCCCAGCAACTACATGGTGGCTCATAACCATCTGTAATGGGGGATCTGGTGACCTCTTCTGGCCTGCAGGCATACAAACAGACATAATATTGTATACATAATAAATAAACATTTTAAAAAAAGATTTGCACATCAAAGATTTCATGGCCATACAGAGAAGACAGTAATTTCATATATTAACATTTGAGTAAATGTACATTCCGAATCTAAGGAGCTCTAAATTCATCAGTATTTACTATGGTCAGTAACGTTTCATCTCATTGTAAACAGTACCTCAGTCAAATTTACCAAGATATAAAAGTCTGCATCCCTATATTTATGTCATCAGGGTTAATAGTCAAGGAGTTAGAGACAGTGTATTTTACTGTGATATTAAGTTGAGCAAATCATATTTCCTAAGTGCAAGACAGATTGCTGAAGAGACATTTAGAAAGCAACTGTTTCCTGTAAACTATTGGCATACTATTGAATTTCTTTTTTGGAATTCTCAATTTTAAATGGAAAATAAAAACTTTAAACTTTACATTGTTTGCCAGTTTCTCATTATTAGTCATATTACAACTACTATATCTAGTTCACATAGATTTTTATATTCTCATAAAACACATAAAACACATTGTAAATATTTCAACTATAATTTCTCTCAAATGAAATATTTTTAATTTTTCCCACAATTTATGCATAAAACTGTTATGGGTGTAATAAGTTAATTCTTCTATGTGATATAGATTGTGGCATGAAAATTTTAAAGAAAAAAGGCACCAGATTTTTTTCAAGGAAAAGAGCTGTGTTTATTTTAGTTTATTTCAATTAAAGATGTATTGGAAATCCATCCATTTTCCTGCAAAATTCAAGATGTAGTTATTTTTTCTGCTGTGTAGTACTCCATTGTGTAAATGCACCACATTTTCCTTATCCATTCTTCGGTCCAGGGGAATTTAGCTAGAAAACATAATTTTGAGTGATGTAACCCAGATACAGAAAGACAATTATCACATGTACTCACTTATAATTGGTTTTTAAACATAAAGCAAAGAAAACCAACCTACAAACCACAATCCCAGAGAACTTAGACAACAATGAGGACCCTAAGAGAGACTTACATAGATATAATCTACATGGGAAGTAGAAAAAGACAAAAACTCCTAAACTCCTGAGTAAATTGGGAGCATGAGGACCGTGGGGAAGGGTTGAAGTGGAGAGGGAAAGGACAGGGAGGGGAGAAGAGAAAAATGTAGAGCACAATAAAAATCAATTTAAAACAAAGGAAAAAAAGATGTGTGGACAATTAAATTTCTTTATCTTGTGTAAAGCAAGTGATGACACAGATACAAATTATTGGCCTTGAGTTTGTCTTTATGAAAATAATGCTCTCAGTTCCAAATTCACCTGTCTTTGTAATGAATTATTCACAGGAACGTACTAAGAAAACCCTAATAAATTTTAAAATTAAATTTCAATCAATTGCATTACAAATGAAAAAAGAGAGTTTGCATACAGGTAAAATAAAAATACAAAATGAGAGAATTTTCTATGAACAAACACACATTACTAGCACTCACATAAGATACCAGGATCTTCTTCTTCACACACCAAACGCTTCCCTTCATCAACTTCACTTACTAAACTCAGCTTCTTGGGTAAACATGACAGTACAGAGCAAAGTTGCTTTAAGGGCCAGGATTCTGAAATAGAGGAATGATTCAGTAGTTCAGAGTACCAGTTGCTGTTGCAGATGGCCTGAGTATAGTTCTTGGCACTCATACAGTGGTGCACACCCATCCATCTTCAACTTCCATTTCAGGGAATTCCACCCTCTCTTATGGCCTCTTCAGGCACCAGACATACACGTGACACATAGATATACATATGAGAAAAACACTAATATAAAGTATAAAGTAAAAATAAAGAAATTTAAAATAAGTTCAAACAAGTTCAAAGATAATTGTCTTTTTTATGAAAGACATAATAATTTCCCCCAACTCTTTGTCTATAATTATTAGAAACTCTTCTTTTATAATTGTCATATAAAATCACCATGCTACAAACTAATATTGTGCATACTTAACAATCCACCTAAAAGGTTTCAGACCTTATAATATCTCAATTATTCATGAATTCCTAATTATACAAAGCAATTAATCTAATTGAAATATTTCATATTAAAATACATATAATATCTATATTGTCTGGTGTATCTACAAAAAATAAAATCGGCTCAACTATGTGTGTGTGTGTGCGATGTGTGTATACACATAAATAACCTATACACACAATACATACATACAAAATTAGCACAGAAGAAGAATTTATGGACATGAGATTATTCAATTTTATAAATAGATATTTCGAGATTTTATTAGTTTTCATAGTTTCAATAACTTCTGTGTGACTGTAGCACAGTGGTAGTTTGCAAAAACAGTGGTAGTAAGCAAACACTCTAACACTTAGCTCCATTCTAAAACTTCACAATATTTTAATAATCTGGTCAATTATTTTTTAGAGAGAAAATATGATGGAATCAAGAAACAATATATTTTGGGAACAACACTTTCTCTCTCTACTGTTTCATTATTTTGGCTTATGCAGTGTGCCAACATTTTTCTAAAATACTGAAGGTTGAAAAAAAAAAAACAGAAAAGTAGGCTAAAGGCCAGCGGCAATTCTTGGGTTAAGTGTTGCTTATGCATCTTATAGAAGTTTACATTTATGTAAATATGTGTATGTGTGTAGACAAGTATGTGTGAGCATGTATAAAAGCCAGATGTTTGAAGTCTTTTGATTTGTGATGAAATAACAAAACAGAGCAGAAATAGAACTTATGTGATGTTCAGTGTTACAGTTTGGCTTCACATGGCTTCTAATTTTCATGATGGATATTTCTTCTCTAGTGTGTTAATCATTTCTAATGTTTCAAATGATGCTACAGTTTGGTTGTGAGTCCTTAAGCATATATCATCTGGAACAGTGTTTGGTGACATGCATATATTACAGCAGTGAAGTAGAAACTTGACATGTTTATAATGTTTACTGATGATCCACAGCAAGGGTAACGGGTAATATTCAGTACAACAACATGGGCATTCGCTACTACATCTATCAGAGTAATCATAGTCTATTTCAGAAAAAAAAAAATAAAGTATCGGCTACATCAGAAAAAGAGAAAATGACAATAAATTTCAGAATTTATTTCTCAAAAGAAATTTCCAAGCATATGATATATCTGATATAAAAAGAGCAAATTACATAAAAATGACAATGATAAAATTCAATAGTAATATAAAAGACAGATAAGATTCTGCTTAGTATGAATAACTTTCATATGGATAAGAATGCTATCCAACACAGAGAAAACCTTCCATTTTCAAAGCCAAAGTTTTAATTATGACACACACTTTAGGCTCATACTCCACCTGGTCAATTATGCCTCAAGCCAACAAATAATCTTTTTTTTTTTTTTTGCTTAATGTAGGTTGTGCAGTTTTTGTAGCTTGAAGCAAATTCTTTCCATCTGTAACTTGAGAGACTGTTAAAAGTCTTTCCATATGACCCAAAACTAAGACAAAACTTCATACCCTATGCATTTAGCCTCAACGTCTTATGGTGTGAAAAACAAATGCACAGAATTTTGCCTATTAATTTAAAATAAATTAAAACATTAAAATTCAAAAAATAGCAAAATTAAAATATAAAATTTTATTTGCATTTTAAATAAGAGAAACTGGATTTGGCTCACTGAAGAAGAAGAAGAAGTTTGTCTAAATTTAAGCAATGTGATGCAGAAAATCCTGCCAAATAAGATCTTATGTTCCAGGTTGAACAAGGTATTCAAGGAGATATTTGTAAAATGTGCCTACACTTTAAGCTAAAGATAAAAAAGTACTAATGATAACCTATGAACCCCAACCAACAGAAAGATCTACAATTGTGATTACAACTTTATATTTAAGTGACCGATATGGCATCAAGAATTTTGTTATGTATATGATCGAATAGCCAGTCTGCACTGTGCCTAAAAATATTCATTTTAAAATAAAATGAAGGACTTAATGAACTCATACAAATATTTATAGTGAGACTTTAAACAATTTCTCTTGAATTAAGAGGATGAGTTATGGACATAGAAGCTGATTTTCAAAGTACCTTAGGTTTATGTTCAATTAAGCACATAAAAATATGTAAAATCCATGTAGAAAATACACAATGGGAGACTAGAATTGTCTGCCTCTAGAATCCTTAGATAACTGTCAGTTTGACACAAGATAGTTTTTTTTTTTTTGAGGGCATTTGTGATGCTGTATTGAAATTTTATGAAAACAAATATTGTTTTTTTTCTTTTTTTTTTATTGAAAAGAAAAAAAATTTCCGCCTCCTCCCAGCCTCCCATTTCCCTCCCCCTCCCCCCACTTTTCTCCTCCTCCCTCTCCAGTCCAAACAGCAGTCAGGGTTCCCAAGGTCCTCCCCCCTCCATCCAGGTCTAGGAAGGTAAACATTCAAACTGGCTAGGCTCCCACAAAGCCAGCACATTAAGTAGGATCAAAACCCCATGATATTGTCCTTGGCTTCTCTACAGCCCTCATTGTCCGCCATGTTCAGAGAGTCGGGTTTTATCCCTTGCTTTTTCAGTCACAGACCAGCTGGGCTTGGTAAGCTCCCAATAGATCAGCCCCACTGTCTCAGTGGGTGGGTGCACCCCTCACAGTCCTGACTTCCTTGCTCATGTTCTCTCTCCTTCTGCTCCTCCTTGGGACCTTGGGAGCTCAGTCCGGAGCTCCAGTGTGGGTCTCTGTCTCTATTTCCATCCATCGCCAGATGAAGGTTCTATGGTGATATGCAAGATATTCATCAGTATGGCTATAGGATAGGCTCATTTCAGGTTCCCTCTCCTCAGCTA
>NW_004949099.1:24005489-24013832 GCF_000317375.1 Microtus ochrogaster | reverse complement strand
TATAAAACCTCTACACTAAGCTTTCCCCTTTATCAAGGATTTTCTTGGCAAAATGGAAATGTATTGGAGAATTGAATACAAATACTATGTCAATTTGGAGGATTTGCATTCCATGCAACACCAACAAGGTACCTTTTCAGAGCAGGTGAATCTGAAGAAATTTTAAAATCTGAGTCCAGTTTACCTAGATAAATGGGAAGGCCATTTAACCTATGGAAGAGTACACAGAAAGATTCTAAGAGCCAGAAGCAGTGGTTAACTCTGAGAATATTTTCTGAACAAAGCAGAGTTGTTACACACATAGATGTACAACAGTTGAGCTGGTGTGAACACATCCTGAGAAAATTACTTCCAGAGAGAATTACAGTGTGGAGAGAGGAGAGCATGAAATCCCACTCTTAGCTGAGGAGTTGCTGGCAATTGAGAGCTATTTGGAGAGGGTGTGCTGGTTTTCTTTAAGGATGTTACTCTGGTAGACTGACAACTTTCAATGAAGACTGCATTCCTGATTATTTGGGCAGCATAAACCTGATTTTAAAGGTCTATTTTTTTTTAACAACAGACACAAAATTAGGTGGATTGGAAGGACAACTAGATCTGGAAGGAGTGTGTGCAGTGGCTGTTTATGATCAAAATACATTGCATGAAATTCTCATAGAATTATCAATGAGAGACCAAAAGGACTTTTATGGAAATGAAGGTCACTCTGCTTTATACCAGCTATTTATATGCCTTAAAATGGAAGTTATTTTTTCCTAACATAATGTGAAAATTAAAAATTGTTGAGAGGGTTCCATTTCTAAAGCAAAATTTTTATATGTAAGGAAAGAATGTGTTTACAAAATCCAAGCTTTGTTATCATGGTTATATAGTTTAATCCAAAAACTGCTTTATATGAAATGGTGATATTACTGTAAAGGGTATATTTGTGATGTCTGACAAACCTGTAAATTTTAGTGTTTACTAATAAACATTGATGGAATGAAAACTAATTTGTCTCCTCTGAATGAATAATAAGTTTCTAAGGAACACATTAAATTTGGCATTGGATGAAACAGAAATTACAATGTATATCACTATCATTTTCTGTTCACTCCACTTTGCTTGCTATACAGATTGATAGCTGAGTGAAATGTCTGAAGCCCCAGTTGTTATGCTATCTGTGAAAAGACCTTAGTTAAGCCTTTGATGTGGGAAGTACTTCTGCATATGTGTTGCTTTTATTGGTTAATGAATAAAGAAGCCGTTTTGGCCTGTGATAAGACAGAGGAGAGTTAGGTGGGTAAACTAAGCTGAATGCTGGGAGAAAGGAGGGAGATTCCTGAGACACCATGTAACCACTAGTTAGAACCTTGCCCATAGGCCAAAAATCTCATGGTAAAATATAAATAATATAAATGGGTTAATTTAAGATGTACGAGCTAAGTAGAAATATGCATAAGCTAATAGCCTAAGCAGTAATTTAATTAATACAGTTTCTGTGTGGTTATTTCATGTCTAGAGAGCCAGGAATGAATGAGCAGCCTCCAACTACAAGCCTTTGTCTTGTCACATATCATCAGGCATGACAATGTCCTCTGCAGGATAGTCCTAACTGTTATTATAAAGAGATATAAATATTGATTAAAATGACTTTGTACATTCAGTGACAAATATAGAATAAAGTGTGTGTCAATGACTTAATTTTTAACTTTTACACCTTTTCTATTTGCACAAAGGAAATGGGTATTCAACCATTCTGATAATCATAGTCACATTCTTATTTGTTTCTAGTCTACCCTGAATAACTCTATATGTTAAATGGTTATATTATCATCTTATATTTTTTCTCTTTCATTGGCTTATTTTTAAGCTGTTGACGGAATGAACTGGTACTATGGTTATTTCTCATTATCCATTAAAAATGATTCTGGATCATATCAATGGTACTTATATATTACCTATATACATTCCATTTACTATGGATATCTCCAAGTAACTTTTAATAAGCACATAACACAGTATAAGTTACAAAACAGCTATTCTACTGTATTGTTTATGACACAATAAGAACAGAATGGCTGTATGCTTTCAGTTCAGACACACACTTATATTTTATAAACATATTCAGTGTGTGATCGGTTGAATCCATGGATGTAGTAGATCTTATAGACATATGGGGGCAGATTGAATAGACTGTTACGAGCAGAAATCTCACACTACTGAAGTGAACATTCATCCCTGGGAATCTCTGGTAACATACATGCCTACATGGTTTTCAAAACAGCTATTCTGAAATTCCTCTCTAGGAAAATTGATGAGTAATGCCTGATCAACCATGTGATTAGTTACTTGTAGTCCTTTACTCCCAAGGGTGAACAGATTATTGCACAACAATACAAACAAGAGAACATATCTAACAGGAAGAAAGTACAAGAAATGGCTTTAGGTGCTCAAAGTTAAAATATACTAAAGTGGCATAATCAAATCAAAGAAGTTTGAGTTCTAGGTATGCTATTACCCAACTTTTTAAAATAATTTGGAGTTTGGGGCCTAGAAAGATGGCTCAGTGATTCAAAGAATTTGCTGCTTTTTAGAAGAACCCGGTTGAATTCTGAGCACCCATGAGGCAACTCAACCACCGGTAATTCCATATTCAGGGCATTAAATACCTTCTTTGGATATTCAGAGGCACAAGGCATGTACAGGTGTATAGACATATATGCAAGCAAAACACTCATATGCATAAAATAAAAATGTTTTAAAGTACCTTAAGTTGAATATATAAAAGAAAAGAGTTCCTGCAGAATTTTATGTATGAGAGATGATAACTCCTAAGTCCTAATGTATGAAAAATCAGGTACATAGCAATTTTTACCACATGTCTCTGCCATTCATGCTGGTATTTTTAAGATAACAGTTTATTATCCACATAATACTAATCAACAATAGAATTATGAGGCTCACATTTATTATTCCATATTTACCCATTTTAAGTAAAATCAAATGTAATAGCTGGTAAGAACTTTACATATAACTCACTATGGAACAGCCATAGATAGTTGAAAAATAAGAAATATTAACAAAATTAATATATTATGCATTAATTACATATTATGCCATATATTACATATACATATTTAGGGCATGAAGAAAGAGCACTTATTAGCCTTTACCCCTTTTCACAAACCCTTGACACTATAGATATAATTCTAAACAAATGACACTGTAAACCTGCCCTTCAAAATGTGCTTTATCAGTATTATAAAAGATTTTTTAAAAGCTCAAAATGAATATGTGATTCATCAAAAATGCTTGTTGGATATAAGTACATTGGGAACATAATATATTTACAACTCATTGTATTTAAGAATCTCTATGCAGACTTATCAACTCATATGCATTCACAAGAACCTGGATGACTATGATAAATTTATTTACTTTCACTTCATTCATAACTATTACTCATCAGTGTCAGGTATGTAAACCTCAGTGTCAATCATGACAGTCATTCATGTAGTTAGTAACTTTTGTCAACATAGGCAATATTATCTGGAAAATGTATTTAATTACTTTCTACTATATTTTAATAGCAAAAGAAATTTTAACATTTCTCAGCACTTATTGTGGGACAAGTGCCAGTAATATTCTAAAAGTGCTTAATGTTAGAATTTTAATGAGTCCATTAGCCATTTATACAATTATACAATGCAGACATTCCTACGGTTTTCCTTGACAGAGAGTAAATATAGACTATCTAATTCATAAGTAACATTTCTCAGACTGATATCTAAACTCAAACAGTAAAGCTTTCAAGTTTATAATTTTAACAATGTTTTGATGCTTGCTTTTGTTTTATAAAGTTGTTTCCTATTTATTGGTTGCTTTTAGCAAATGGTTATCATAATGTGCACACACACATATGTCAATCTGGTTCAGCAACATGGCAGTGCATATGTTTATGATTAAAGTTACACATACCATTAGGTTATAAAAGCTGATCATGTGGGAAATCTGAGGCAAGTGATGCTGGTGGCTGCATTTTTCTCTTAAACATAGGTTAAACAAATAGGCTAATTACACAGGAGGATAGCAGCCCTACACTTAGGTGACCTTAAGGTGTATTACTAACTCAGCTTGAGATACAATAAATAATCCAATCTCTTTGAATGCAAAAGATGCTTTCATAAAATTGTATCACTATAATGAGGGAGGCAAACAAAAAACTTGAGAATGGCTTGCTATGCATTTTCCAAAGAATAGTGCTTAGGACTTACGGTCCAGAAGCTGCAGCATACTTTGGGATCCACAGATTTCTAACTGTGTTATCCTTTCAATATCAATACTTTCATCAATTAAACTGAGGCAATTATTAATGACCACATTATAGCATAGTGGTGAGCTAAACCAAAATAACACAGGTGAAAATCTTAAAGATAATTTATTTAGGAGCTAAAAAGATGGTTCAGCATTTAAGAGCCCTGGCTGTTTTTGCATAGGACCAAGGTCCAACTCCCAGCACCCAAATGGCGGCTCACAACTGCTAGTAAGTTCCGTTTCAGCAGATATAGTAGTTTCTTTTGCTTTCTGCACGTACCCAGCCCACTGTCATAAACATATATACATGTAGTCAAAATGATCATAAGCATAAAATACAAAAAAATCTTTAAGAAAGTTTGATGTACCAAAAATTATTTGGGGTAAGTAGGAATTATGTGAGGCAGGTACTTCTACCTATTGAGATATACTGTCAGAATATGAAAATATTTTAAAACTAAAGCAAAATATATAAGTTATATTATATTTTCAGCAATTAATTAAGGCATAAAGGAAAGCAATAACAAGAAGAGGTTCTATTGGATTATGTACAAAGTAATAATCTTGTGACACTAAAAATGGAGATAAAGATGTCAGAAATGGAATATCATTTTATACCACTATATTACATTTAGGCACACATAGATATGCCACACATGAAAATACATAAACAGATTCATGTGATCCAAGAGAACTTGGGAAGGTAAGTATTTATTTCAATTTTTAGGCCACAGTTCATCTTCAAAGGAAGTCATGGCAAGAACTCAGAGTAGAAAATTTGATGCAGGAACTGACACAGAAGCTGTGGATAAATTCTGCTTATTAGCTTGCTCACTGTGGCTTGCTCAGCCTGCACTTTCAACAACCACAGATGATGTGGCCTACATTGACACTTGTTACTGTGGGTTTGGGCCTCCAACAACAATAATTAAGGAAAAACATGCCCTACGAACTTGCCCTCAGTCTAATATAATTGAAGTAATTTCTTAATTGATAATCCCTCTTTCTAAGTGACAAATATGTCTTATGCTGATGATTATTCATCAGTTCATATATAGTAGCATATAGCCAAACAATACAAAAAGGCTCAAAGTAGAATTACAGAATCTCAGAAGAGAAGAATCCACCAATTTTGGATCTGATGAGATGGCACAGTAAGGAGAAATAAAAAGTTTCTGCATGTCAAGGGACACTATCATTTAGATAAATTGGCAGCCTATAGAATGGGAAAAGATTTTTATCAACTGCATACCCATTAGAGGGCTAATAACCCAAACTATATAAAGAACTAAAAATACTAGATATCAAGAAAACAAATAACCCAATTAACACATGGAGTACAGATCTAAACAGAAAATGATCAAAAAAGCATATTCACAAGACTGAGAAACAGAAAATGTCCAACATCCTTAGTCATAGGGGAAATGTAAATAAAAAGTACTTTGAGATTCCATCATTCACCAGTCAGAATAACTAGGACTATTAAAATGAGTGACAGCGCACAGTTGCAAGGATGCAGAGTGAGGGGGACACTCAGTCATAGCTGAGTGTGGGAGTGGAGCAGGAGTGCAAATACATACAGCCACTAAGCAAATAAGTGTGACTACTCAGGAAGATAGAAATTAATATACTTCAAAGTTAATGCTATTTGAAGGGTAATATAGAAAACTAATAAAGTAGAAGCTTTCTGAAAGTATATACATATAAGAAGGTCGTCTAAATGAAGTTACTAAATACTCAGGAATTCAGAGAACCAACTGAACATTTTTGGTGACCAAATGAAGCTTCCTGTACAAAACTTGGTTAAAACCAGATAAGTTGTAGGCCAATGGAATTCTATGGGAATTTCCATCCAGGCTTTTGCCAAGATGATATGTTATTCTCCAGTTAAGGAGAGCAAGGCCCAAATGCTGAAGACAAAACCTATACAACTCATTGAACATGGTTAAGTCAAATGCTGTATACACAGAATCTTCACCCCTTTATTCTAGTGTCTTTAACACAGGAAGTCACACTGCACACCACAAAAAGGAAAATGTAAGTGACAGGTTAGACTACAATTGCATCCTGCCGGCAAATATGCTCAGGAAAAGGTGGCATAAATATTGTGTGAGTAACCAACAAATACCCACTTGACTTATGGACCACTCCAGAACATGGAACCCATAACTGACACTTCTTGAGTGACCAAGAACCTGAGACTAGACAGCCCAGGGACCTAGGGTAAAACCAAATACTACCATTAAAAAGAAAGCAGCAATAACTTCTAATGACATTTTATTATACTCATTGGCCAGTGCCTTATTCAATAATCATCAGAGAAGCTTCCTTCTATAGCAGGAAAAAAATACAGAAACTCCATACATGGCAAGACATTATTCAGGTAGTGACAAACCTTGGAACACTCAGCCCTAATGTCTCCATCATATCCCTCCCACTCCTGAGCTCAGGGAATCCTGAGAAAGAGGAAGCAGAAAGACTGTGTAAGACATAGAGGAAGACACCAAGAAAACAATGTTCTATAAGTCAAGATGTCAATAATCATATGAACTCACAGACACTGAGACAGCATGGACAGATCTGCACCAGGTCTGTTGTGTATATATTATGGCTTCTAGTTTAGTGCTTTAATGGATGTCTGAATGTGTGAACAAGTGGGTCTCTGATTTGTGTGTCTTCTCCTGGACTCTTTTCCATCTGTTTGTTTGTGTTGTCTAATTCAGATATATTACAATTTGTTTCATTTTATTTTCCTTTAGAAGCCTGCTTACTTTTTAGTGGGAGATGAAAAGAAAGTAGATCTGGATGGGAAAGTAGGTTGGAAGGAACTGGGAGGAACAGGGGAAGTAAGGTATATTTTGTAAGAAAAAAATTACTTTCAATAAAAGCAAAAATATTTGGCTATTTACCGTGTGTGTGTGTGTGTGTGTGTGTGTGTGTGTGTGTGTGTGTGTATGAGTTTATATGCATCTGATACATACAGGTGCCTTCAGAGGCCATCTGATCCCAAGAACTAGAGTTAAGGTGGTTGTGGGCCACTGGATATAGTTGCTGGGAACCAAACCCAAGCCATCTGCAGCAACAGTAAGTGCTTTTAACCACAGAGCAATCTCACCATTCCTTTATAAGATTTAATATCAGTTCATGAATTCAGGAAGGCTACCGAGTTAGTTGGTGGCAAAAGTGGATTTTATTTATTTAGTTCTATCATACTCTAAGATCCTCATCTTAGAATTTAATTTTTATTGTTGTTACAGAAAAGTAGAAAAAAATAATATATGAAAGCATGATCTTTATATTCTGGACAAAAAACAGGTTGCCAAGGCAAGACAAATGAGCGTAAAGGCTATTTACCCAGCCATATGTCCCATGAAACTGCAGTACTTCAGTAAGTTTACGGAAGGCCATTTTGAAGATGGAAATATAATAAAGTTCTTGCAACAAAGCTGGTAAGTTTGGTAAATACCTATTACTGGGAAATATCCACAACAATAAACTCAAAGTATAAGACTTGGCGGGGATTTGCTTTATGATAGTCATTAAAACAGTGGCTAAATGTGGCACATAGTACAAGGCAGACATAGTATAAAGGACATTTGCCAAGAATACAGGAAATAGACACAGAAATTGTGAAAGCTGAAGAGCCAAGTAAATAATGCCATGGGGAAGAGTGCATAGTATATAAACACAGAAACAAGATATTATTGAGATTTGGGAGTATAATGGTAACTAAATCACTGATTAAGAGACATCAGATACAAAATAGGGAGTTGATACTGTTAAGGAAAAAAAGGAAGCAATATTTTTCAAGAAAATTGATCATCACATAATCATGGGGGATTTATCAAGTAAGTTTAGGTTGCTTTTCCAGCCTTTGCTTCAAGGGATTAAAATGGACATGACTCTATTTTTAAATGCCTATGAAAAAAATATTTTACATGCTCAATAATCCCAATACACATGTTTTGTGAAAGAGATTGCTGGTGGGAATGCAAACTTGTGCAACAACTTTGGAAATCAGTGTGGCGGTTTCTCAGGAAATTCGGG
>NW_004949099.1:24000891-24004219 GCF_000317375.1 Microtus ochrogaster | reverse complement strand
GGTATTGTGAAAAACTTGACTAGCAGAACAAATTAGGAGCTGTGCAATATATAACAGATTTAGTCTGAATAGCAGATATGTCTGTTGGTGTTAAGTAGGTAAAATGACTGAAAAAACTATATTTCAATGTTTGATCAAATCAAATTGCATCAATTAATGGTTCTCTCAAAATATGACTTTAAACAGGCTAATTCAATAAAGCAGTATGTCATCAATTTTAAGTTTTTCCATAAGATAAGAAGGACAAATAAGCAAATCTACTTTTGTTTGCTTTGGAAAGAAAAATCTACAAAGAAATTTGATTTTTCTGTGAAGCTGAAGGCTAATACATTCAATGATACAATTCATGAAAGGTAGAATGATTGAGAAGCAATGAAAAACCAAAAAGAAAAAGAATGAAAGAAAGAAAAAAAAAGAAACAAATGAGAGAAAATGATGATAGTTTGAAGCTAAATAATATTCCAATAAAATGCAAAGAATGTAATAAATAAATGAAATATAGGGGAAGAAGAACAATTTTTGGTCGACAATGCAGAAGGTGCAATGTTATGGGAAAAATTGCAAAGTAGAACTAAGTATGTGCTAGAAAACACCATTATCACTAGCTGCACCATCTGCCCCAGGCATTGAACCTGTCCACACAACATAGATGAATGTCATGCTAAGATTTGGACTATAGCCAACATAGATCATCACAGATATGTCAATATTGCAAATCTTGAAAAGAACAAGTTATAAGAGCCAAAACATTTCTTGTCTCAAGCATTTTTGAAAAGGATTATTTAAACCATAGTTTTTCACATGGTGACAAGGAATACACACACCCTTTCTCTTATCCTTTGTCAGGCAGCACTGAGGACACATGGTTTTTATTTTCAATGCATTCTAGTAGTTGGTATAATAACTGTCAATTTATCAGAGAGCTAACCCCCCAGTGATTCTAGGCCCGTTTTGGAAAGGTTTATAGAGACTGTTTTATACTTACGATGCATTCTTCAACTTTAATCTAATCCAAGGTTAGTTTTTACTAAAACAGGATAGCCTTTGCTGTCCATCAAATATGTTCACAAACCAAGCAAGTAAAGTGACCAGAATACATTGAAAGTTGTCATTTAAAGGAATATAAACATCTTAGAAAATTTCACTTCTCAGAACAAATGCCCATACACATGAGGCCTTATATAGGCAGACTTAGTAATTTTCAAAAAGTCTTACATAGCAATGGTTATTGTCCCACATATCTGTTTTTTAATGATTTCTCCATTATTTGGTAATCTTTTGAAAGGTAGCAAATTTTTTCACTCACTCTTGAAGATAGAAATTATGTGAGACAACAGAACAAAAAATATAACATTGGAGGAACAGGAAAATTTGATGTTTTAAGTGAGATAGGAAATAGGACCAGTGACTTTAAAGAAAAAAATAAACTCTATAATTATAGTGAGTTTTTAATACGTTTACATATGAATACACTCATATATGGAAGAATATATGAAGAACACACACTTATAAAGAAAGGTAGTGCATATACATACATTCACAGACACACAGGCACACACACACACACTCACACATACACAGTCACACATACATATGCATTATCTGACTGTCCATGAACCTTTCTCAAAAATTTATCAGAACAAGAATCCTATTTCATTGAGGAAAATCCCCATAAAAAAGAAAGTGACATCTTTTTTGGGTAATAGAATGGTTATTGTAAGTTACAACCATACCAAACATCAGGGCTTTTGTAATAGTGAGAAGGGGGCTGCATTCACTACACCAGACTGGCTTACACCTGGGCTGGTGGGCTGCTTGTCATCCCGGCCACCCAGCTAGCTTATGCCCAAAATAATTACACGGAGATCTGTATTAATTAAATTGCTGCCTGGACCATTAGTTCTAGCCTCTTATGGGCTAACTCTCACAGCTTGATTAACCCATTTCTATTAAATCTGTGTATCACCATGTGACTGTGGCTTACCTGAAGAGATCCAGCATGTCTGACCTGGAGGCTGGCTCCATGGCAGCAATCTCAGCCTGTCTTCTTCCCAGCATCCTGTTCTGTCTACCCCGCCCCCCTAATTTTCTACCCTATCAAAAGGCCAAGGAAGTTTCTTTATTTGACCAATGAAAGAAACACATAGAAAGAAGACCCTCCCACACCAGTCTTTGTAATGAAATTATAAGCATGAGACTCAGAAATAATGTAGCCTACCATCTTCGCCTGGATTTCACATTTGGTTCGGAAGTAAGGATGTAAATAACTTAAACACTTTAAGTCCCAATGTATACTATGTTTCTCAAACAGGTCATGTGGAAAGGTTTTAGTGATTAGGGGAGAATCACATGAGGTAAAAGCCTTGCAGGGTTGTTTCAGATGTGTAATCCTTTAATATAAACAATAAGACAAAAAAAAAACCCACAAAGAATCCACCGCAAGTAAAATGAGTGGGGAAGGAAGGATTTACTGTTCTATGGCATATAAGCTTTGGACATTTTCAGTACATGCAGAAAGTATGTCAAATGTTTTCTGATTGTTATGGACTAAAGCAAAAGAGGTTAGGTGTACTTTAGCTGTTTATTTTATTTTTTCCTTTTAGCCTCTCTTGTTCTGATCTCGTGTATCCTTGCAGACTCTGACCATCAGCTATGCATGCCCAGCAAGAGCTTGTGGCTCAAGTCATGAAACAGTCGTCTTCGGTCCTCTGGTTCTCTAGAACATCTGCTCTGTTGTGAGTATGAAAAATACTTTTTTGGACACAGAAAGGACTTTTTTGTATAAGAAGAAAAGGGGCAGCTTCTCTCAAGTCAGGTTCTCAGTCCTACCTTCAAGAAAAAGAGAAAATACTGACTGGATGGCTAAACACCATTTCTAAGGAGAAATGAGGGAAGAAAAAGCAAGCAAGAAATCACATAAAAAATTACCAAAGGTCATTTGGAAGCAATATTGCTGTGAGTATAATGTTAGTTTGGAAAATTTAAAAATCAAACCAAAAGAAATCTATAGCTTCAATGTAATCCCCATCAAAGTCTCATCAAAATTCTTCACAGATCTGGAGAAGACAATAATCAACTTCATATGGAAAAACAAAAACCCAGGATAGCCAAAACAATCTTATACAATAAAGGATTGTCTGGAGGCATTATCATCCCTGACTTCAAACTCTATTACAGAGCTACAGTATTGAAAACAGCTTGGTATTGGCATAAAAAAAGAGAAGTCAACCAATGGAATCGAATAGAAGACCCTGACTTTAACCCACAAACCTATGAACACCTGATTTTCGGTAAAGGAGCTAAAAGTATACAATGAAAAAAAGAGAGC
>NW_004949099.1:23991213-23999303 GCF_000317375.1 Microtus ochrogaster | reverse complement strand
AAATAAAAATCAAATGTACAACAACATACCATGAAGAGGAGAAGGGAATACATGGCTGAGTGACTTCTAAAGCAAAGGCATGAAAATGTCTGATTGATATGAGAAGTTGGGAATCCTGATGAACATGCAGGACAAAGATGGGAAAACATCTTGGGAGGGACCATGAAAACCCATGTGAAATACTTGTGGTTCTAGCATATGTTCCTCGTTTAGTTTAAGTGAGGCTCACCTGTGGTGTCTGACCTTGATCGTTGCACTGAACTCTCCTTAAAAGGAAGGGGAAATGCAGATAACACCCCAGCAGACATTGCTGCAGACTTCCTCTAACTTCAACTTTCAAACTAACAAATGCTGACCAGGAATGGAAAATGGGATTTTAAATGGGGGCATGCGATATGAGTCAGTCTTCATTTCCATAAGATAAAAATCAATTGAACTTGATAAGCCAAAGACTGTGATAGTTCTGACACAGCTACAGGACAATTATTAATCTAGGTATCACACAACCCTGATTTCCAGCAGACAGAGAAATAAGTTCACTGAGTTGATAATTGCCCAAGTTACATTACAGGCAGGTTGTTTTGCATTTGATATTTTTCCTTTTATTTTGTATAATTTGAAATTTTATGTAACTTGAAAATTTGTAGATGTTTAAGATTGTAAATTCAGTTTATCCAAATGGGAAAATAAAATTGTAAAATAAATAAAACTATCTTTGTTATGACACTATTAACCTTGTTGTACTGAACATAAAACTGATGTTTGTGGATAAACATAATTTGGTACTCATTAAAAATGTCTCCCCCCTCCCCAAAAGCTAAGTAAACCTCACTTTGTAAATAAACCACACTTTCTTTATCCATTTTTCAGATGAGTAACATATGAAATTTGTAAGCAAATGAATGAACTAGGAAAAAATCTTCCTGTGTGATTCAAGCCAGCCTCAGAAAGACAAACATGATACATTCTTATTTAAAAGTAGATGTTAGCTGTTAAGTAAAGTGTAATCACACTATAATCCAAAGACCCAGAGAAGTTAGATAAAGAGGAGAAGTCTGGTTATGGTGGTTGCGTTGGGGCTCATGGATCTCTCTGTGTAGAAGTAATGGACTGGATTTTGTGGGTGGACTGAGGGCAGCTGGGGATGGGAATAGGAAGGATTTTTGGGGGGAGGCAGGAACTGTGAGAAATGACTGGAATAGGTGGGCATTTAGGGGGCCATGTGGAAACTTCCTAGAAACTATGAGAGTGACGCTAGTGATGAGTCCTAATCATAGAGGATAAGGAGTATGAACCAGCTATCTTCTGTAATTAGGCTAGGTTCCCACAGGTGGGGCTCAGACACCAACCCAGCCTCAAAACCTATAACCCACATCTGTCCTGCCTGCTAGATATTCTGGAGCAATGATGGCTCTGAACGTGTGGGAGTGGCCAACTGGTCTCACTTGAGACCCAAGCCTAATGAGGTAGTCCATGCTGGAAACCACATGGTGGCCAGGATCAATAACCTGGGTGGTTCAGAGACATAGGGTAGAACAAAACACAACTGATTCCCGCCACACACACACACACACACACACACACACACACACACACATAAAAAAGAAATGAAATGATTTCTAAAGATACTGTGCTATACTCATAGATCTGTGGCCTAGCCCAATTGTCATCAGAAAGGCTTCCTCCAGCAGCGAATGGGAGCAGATTAAGAGACCCACAGTTAAATGCTGCAGGAAGGTTTACAGCTAGTAACTACCAGCCTACTGGGGTGTGGCCTCATAGACTACCCAGATGCAGAAGCACATCTGACCTTTTCTTTAGTCTGCCTAATTCCCTCTTGGCTAGATAGAATTGTTTTGGAGCTTATCTCCATCCTCCATTCAAGCAGAGAATCCTGGTTTTGTAAGTTTTCTCCCTAAATAAATAACGGTCTATCTCTCAATTCTGAGCCAGTGTGAGATTTAAGTGCCTGATATCTCAGTCCATCATTCAAACATTAGGTGGTATGTGGAGAACCCTAAAGAAGAGGGGATGGAAGAATTGTAGGAGTCAGAAGGCTAGAGGATACCAGGAGAACATAGCCCACAGAATCGACTAAGCATGACATTTTGGGACTCACAGAGATTGAAGCAGCAACCATGGAGCCTGCGTGGGTTTGCATCATGCTGTGGTTGTTTAGCTTGGAATTTCTGTGGGACTCCCAACAATTCTCACAAGGTCCAGCCTGTAGATAAAAAGCTACAGGCAGATAACTGCTGCTGGGAAGAGGGAATATCAATTTTCCCCAGGTATGAGCCTTTAATAGGTTACTCAATCCTAAAAGGTCAGCACTAGACACATATGATCAACATTAATTGATCTCAGCAGGTTGCATTTATTAAATGATAATTCAAAAATAAGGACTTGAGAATAAGAGGGAGGGAAATGGGAGAAATTGGAGTGAGGACAAAAAGGGAGAGAACTTGGTAAACAATGTTAAAGTTGTCAAAACTAAAGTTAAAAAACAAAGAGGCAATATCAAGTGTAAGACATGAAAGAATTGGCCTTGAGGATGGCCTTGTGCTGAAAGGTTTAAACACAGAGGACAGGAGTCCCAAGAGCAAAGTTCGGGAAGGTGAGCAGTTGTCAATGAGTAGTTAGTAATCACTGAGCCAGGTTAGGTTGTGTGGCCAGGACACAATGACTGCCATTCTTCCTGATGAAAGCCATAGATAACCAGAAATTTTTCCTAGGAGTTATGATTTTATGGGCTGAACTGGAACTAGGAGATGTGTTCTAACAATTGTTATAAATGATTTTTTTATATTCAAGAAAATTAAAACACCGGAATTCAAATTCATGTTTATATTATATATTATAACATATAATATGCAAACAGAAACTGAACCATTGTTTCCCAGCCACCCAGAACTGAATAATCACACAGAAACTATATTAATTACAACATTGTTTGACTTATAGCTGAGGAATATTTCTAGCTAGCTCTTACATCTTAAATTAGCACATTTCTATTAGTCTATATATTGCCATATAGGGCTGTGGTTAACCAGTAAGATTCCAGCTTCTATCTCCTCTGCAGCTACATGGAGTCTTCTTGACTCTGCCTACTCTCTCTCTCTATATATATATATCTGTTTTCAGATTTCCCACCTGGCTTTACTCGGTTAAGCCATTGGCCAAGACAGCTTTCGTCATCAATCAATAAAGCAACACATATACAGAAAAAATATCTCAAATGAAAAATATATGTAATAGATGCTACAGCTTCCAGAATAAGAGTACATATTATGAATATGACAGAATAGTGAATGTTATCACTGAAAGATATTCACATTCAATAAACAAAATTAGAATATTTCTATGATCTGCCAAATATATTCATAATTACAGACAAATATGAACAAGCAATCACATGCTCTGGTTTTACTTTAGTAGACAATATTTCAAAATAAAAACAAAATAGTCTGGCATGTATAAATATACTGATATATATATTTATATATATATATGCTTAAAGTTATAATACATATATATTTCAATATTGGTCAAATTTTCACATTTAGTGTTTTCTATATAAAAGGATACTTAGGATTTATTTACTTGTTTTTCTCTAGGATAAAGGACTGGAAAAACCTTCATTTGTATTGTATGTACAATTGTTTGATAAACAGAGAGACAAGACATATCACCAGAAAAAGTTAAATGTCTAATCATTGAATCACTTGTTCAAACTTTGCTGAACAGCCTTTTGGGGATATGTGAAAACACTTAGCTCTCATATACCGACTTGTTTAAAGGATAGTGATAGGGAAAACAAAACCAAGCTATGGTTGATTTTGAGGGGCCTTAACTTTTCAATGAATTCAAGGTAGCCAACCCCCTCCCTCAAGCCCTTCACGGATAATGGCAGCTGGCCTGCACTAACCACTAAACAGCAGTCAACAAATCAGGGAGAATTTGACAGAGTATCAACTAAACATCACTGGGGTTGCAAAGAGCTTTTTACATGACAACAACTATGCCCATTGAAGGGCTGAAGCCTTACACTTTTTAAAAGAGAAATAAACAATCTAAAACAGCAATAAAAAAAAAATAAATTCAACTTGCTAGAAGTAGGCGCAACTATATGGAGATAAACAAAAGTGGAAAAAATATAAAAATAATTTAACTTTTTAAAAAGTAACAACATGAAAGCCTCAGAAGCAGTCAGATGTTAAAATACAGGAAGTCATCAGAGTTAATTCCCCTTGAAAGAGCTGCAGGAAAACATCAAAGACACTTGCAAAGACGTCTTTGCTTTGTGCTCAGTTTAAGAAGTGTTATTTCTCAGAGACAGTAATTTTGAACAATTTTATTATATAAGAAACTGGCTTTAAAAACAATTTCTTGAAGAAGTCATCCCACTTAAAAAGAGCACCAAGGTGACAAGGAAGCCTGTGCTGGCTGCAGATGCCTAACATAAATGTTGACCAGCATTGCCAGAGGAGGACGCCACAGAAAAGACAGGTCAAGAACACACCTTGAAATTGGTAGGAAAGCAGAATTTCGTGCACACAGAGGTACACAACAGGAATTGTGCGGAAAGTAAAAGGAAAGAAAAAAAAACTTGCCTAATAGTCTCTACTTTAACTAAATAAAGAGAACAAAAAAAAAACAAAAACACTTTCTTTGAGGGGAAAAAAGCCATCCCTTTAAACCTGGCAACCTCTATTTGTCTTATGTTATCAAGTGTGACAAATTAGCTTTCTACCTTCACTATTATTATTCTTGCTCAAGACCAACCTGCAGTTCTAAAAGGTAATATGGTAGAAAAAAATAAAGAGTATATGTGCTTGTTGGTCTATATGTGAAATCCTCAACAAGGCTTCTCATGAAAGACACATGACTTACCACCATTCAAAAGTCTACAGAGAAAAAAAGAATACCTATTTCAGTTCTTGATGTGGGAGTGTCATATAGCAATCTGTTGATTTCATTGGTTAAGTAATAAGCAAACTGCTTGGGCTCATAGCTTAGAACATAGATGGGTGGAGTAAACAGAACAGAATGCTGGGAGGAAGAGGAAGTGAGATAAGACACCTCAGACAGATGCCATGTAGCTCACCGCCGGGGCAGAGGCGATGAAGCTCCGACCCAGGATGGACGTAGGCTAGAATCTTCCCTGTAAGACTGGTGCTCACAGATTATTAGAGATGGGTTGATCGGGATATCAGAATTAGCCAGTAAGGGCTAGAGCTAAAGGGCCAAGCAGTGTTTAAATGAATACAATTTGTGTGTTGTTATTTCGGGGCATAAGCTAGCAGGTGGCCGGGGTGCTGAGGACGCAGCCCCGCTACCCCTATTACTACAAGTTCTTTTATTAAAAGGGGAAAGAACTTTGGCTCACTTTATGAAAAACAACTATTGCAGGAGGCCACTTGTTGATTCCCGGCTGTTCAGACCCTAAATAATCACATAGAAACCATATTATTTGCAATACTGTTTGGCCAATAGCTTATGTGTATTTCTGGCTAACTCTTATATCCTAAACTAGGCCACCTCTGTTAAACTGTGCATTACCACAAGGTTGTGGCTTACCAGCAAATTTTCAGCATGTCTGTCTCCAGCAGCAGCTCCATGGCTGCTCTCTGACTCTCCTTCCTTTCTCTCAGCATTCTGTTTAGTTTTCCCAGCCTAGCTCTTTCCCCTATAGCTTTGCTATAGACCCAAAGCAGTTTCTTTATTAGCCAGTAATATTCGCAGCATACAGAGGGGAATCCCACATCAAACAACTTTATCCTTTCCCTGAAAAACAAGTCACTATGGAACTTAAAGAAGTAGACCAACAAATGATTCAATAGAAAGTTCACACAAAAAGAAATTGTGACTTTAGATTTTACACAAATCACCTACAAAAATGTAAAAGAATCTAAAAAACTAAAGGATGAAACTGAATAATAGAAATCTTTAATTCTATTCAAATACATTGTGTGAAGTTGTAACAATAGGTTTTGGTTTGAAAAGGAGAAATAGTGTAACAAAATAGTCTGTATAGTGTTACATAAAGCCAGTGACTCTCCATGTCAATTCTGCTTTTGAGAACAATGATTATGATAAGAATAAATAAATGACAAGTCATTTCTGAGGATTTCAGTATCATTTAGGATAATGGAAGGGAATAGCAGTCATATAATATCTAGAAATGAAGGCTTGATCTGGGTGTATGAGCTGCTGAACATTCTCAAATAGATGAGCTATTACCAGAAATGTAGTCAAGAATGTGATAAAGAATCTTAGATATTAGAAAGTCAGTAATAGAGTTTTTAGTAGTATCTAAATATTTGGTTTGATAAATATATATATATATGTGTGTGTGTGTATGTATATATCTTATATATATAAATCATATATTTGTATATATCTCATATATAAATCATATATATATCAGAACGAGTGCTCAATTAAAAAATGTCAACATATGAAATGATATTTGAGGAGGTATGTTGATAGAGCAAAAAAAATGATGCCTCAGTAACAGACATGTTTAATTCTGTTCCAACATCAAGTTGTATACTTGTTGTTTAAGTTGCATAAGTATACGTACTGTACTCATCCTAATGTATTCTGTATCATTATAGGGCATTTACACCTGGGATATGTACTTTTATATAACATAGGTAATAGTGAAATAAACTCTGATTTCTGTGTCATATGTATTCTGTAAAACCAGTACTGAATTTTATCCACTCCTTCTTTGTGGAATCTATTCTTGGTTGTCCACTGTTCAAGCCCATACACATGTAAGAGACAGACACTTAAAAGACAAGTGTATAATTGTATAATAGTTAATGATCTCCCCAGTGTAGTCCATTGATGTCAACAGCATTTTACCAGTCCTGCAGGAAAACTCTAATTATAACTTCTCAGTTCTTTACTGCCTTACTGCTTTTATTTTTCTAAACTTCCTATACTTAACCTTTAGAGTAACAGAGAATTGATTCAACATGTATCAATAATGGTGACAGTCTAAACTGGGAATTTTTAGGTGAAAAGCTGAGCGAAGTAAAAACTCAACATAGGCAAATTGATATGAAGAACTGTAAATTTTTATTACTTTTGCAAAAAAGTTACAGTATTATACAACTGCTTATGATTCAAAGGAAACATATACACCCTAAGAATGGACTTGGCTACATAGAAATCCTATGCTGTGTTGTATTATATGCTTTTTATATGCTTTCATATCTTTTAATCATAGATTAAAGTGAAACATATTAAAGTTACAAGGTTACATGGATGAACATTTTTGCACTAGTCTGGGGAGGTAGAAATCATTCTTTTGCTGATATTATTTTGGCATTGTACAGAGACATGAGACAGAAAGACAACATAGTTATTGTCTTTGAAACTGATGTTAATTTGACACCACTGAATTGAACAAACTCTACATAAAAGTCAGAAATAATCAATATTTTTGGTAAAGCAGAATATTGTTTTTGATATTGTTTAATTGAGTAAAGGGTATTTTAGATGAATATGTTTAACATGTGATTTAATTGCTCATACTTATTGATATTAACATGACATTATGCATAATGATAAAGATGTTCATGTTTTAGATACAGAATAATTAATGGGAAAGAATCACATTACAATTATAATACTGTATGCATTTCTAAACAATATGTGTTTGAGTGGGTGTGTAAGTGTATGTGTGTGTGGCTGTGTGTGTCAGTCTTTCAACAGAGATAAAGGAAACTACCAATTCACTAATCATTTTACATATTTTTCATGACAGATGACAATTTGGCATTTATATAAAACTATCTCAAATATACTTTATTATTATTATCTAAAATTATTGGAAGAAATTACTTCCTATATATAAATGGAAAAAAAGGCTTGTACTTCTAGTACCAATGAACTAATGAACTATGGAAAAAATAATTATAAGACCTAGCTCATCTTCACAAACATCAAAAATAATTCTAAAAACAGAAAAAGAGTTCATCTATGAGATGAAATACTTTTATAATAAAACCAGAAAACATTCAAAAATTAAGAGACACAATAAATGGAAACTTTTTTTTTTTTTTTTTTTTTTTTTTTTT
>NW_004949099.1:23986483-23991110 GCF_000317375.1 Microtus ochrogaster | reverse complement strand
TTTTTTTTTTTAAATCATGATTTTAACCACAAAGACAAGCCTGGCAAGTTATTCATAAAAGGGCAGTAGTGGCTTTTGTACCTTCATAGTAACCAGCAGCTATCTAATTGGATTTAGGCTAATTCAGCAGGAGGAAATTATACCTGGTTCCAGAAATCTACCCAACTTCCTGGGGTTCATGACCTCATGGATCATAGAAGAAGACATTCTGTCACTATTTTACTAAATCAGAATAATTTCTAACATGTTTAAATACTTAATTTTATATCTACAGATAAGTGTAAACTTCACACCTGCACAAGAAGCTTCACTTTTCAGCGGACAGAGATCATCTTCCATCAAATGATGCTTGAGCTACTGAAGCTAAAGTAGATGTTCTCCCCCAAAATGAACACAATGTGACTCAGTGATCTCACTATTGGGTAATCAGTGGGTCCAAGAGAACTTAAATAGAGACTTAGAAGAGATATATGGATTACCGTGATTACTGTACTTTTCAGAGCACCCGAGACAGGGAAAGAGTTCTTGTCTATCAACAAATAGGTAATGAAAATGTGACAGATACAGAATACCATACAGTCACTACTCAGGCTGTCACTGTAATAACATGAGCAAATATAAACAGTGTCATACTAAATAAGAGACAGACACAATAATTAATATTGGATTATCTTTTTATAAAATATGTCCATCAGTAAATTAACAGACTATGACAGAAGATGCTAAGAATTAGAGGCACAAGGAAACTGGAAGTTTTTTTTTTGTTTGTTTTTTTTACGTTAGTGGTCTAAAGTTAAATACTTATCAAATATCCTACCAATAATAAATGAATTAAAAAATAACTCAAAAAGATGTACGAATACTCCAGAACATGGTTAAGGTGGTTGCTTATCCTGTTTGGGTTTATGGCTTCACAGGTATTGACAGATAGACAAAAGCACCAATACAAATAGATACATGTGTCCAGTCCTTCCTGTACCAATTACACTTCAATACAGTAGTTAAATGGAGCTACAAAATGTCTCTGCTCATTTGTAGTCAGATTTTAAGTCTAAATTATAAAAATTAAAAAAGAATTTTTCATTTAAATACATATATGAACCATTTAGATAAATATGTGATCTATTAAGCAATGAAAAACAATATAAACACTATTTCAGATCTTCAAATAATGTGAGTTCCAAAGTCTAGCCTTATAAAGATGTCAGTCTTATTGTTCTTCATGTGTTTCTCTTATCATTACCCACAAATAGAATTGATGTCTCTCATGCTGGGTCTTAAAATTACATATTTTATTACTATTGGAAAGTAGGATTTGTTTCATTTTCCTCTGTATCAGTGCTTTACCTACATGTTTATAATGATACCACCAGTGTGTAGTACCTGTAGACCCTGCAAGAGGAAGATAGATTCCCTAGCACTGATTTAGATCTCTGCTGTCTTGTGCACTGGGAATCAAACCCTGGTGCTCTGCAAGAACAGTAGCTTGGCTCTTCAGCACTCAACTATATCTTCAACCCCTAAACACTGTGCTTTAAACAAAATTTATTCCAAAGAATTATTATTCAAAACCTCCAAGAAGTAAAATATACTGGAACCTCACAAACAGCAAGCATAATGTCTAGCTTCTCTTCCATTTGTGTCAAGAGTTATGTTTGGGAAGAAGGCTGTGTGATCTAATATTCTTACAATATAATGCATATCATGTGACTGTGTGGCTTTTTCAGTACCCTAAGTGTTTGCATAATTATTAAGTCTGAACAGTGGCACAACATTAGTATTCTGTAAAATCCAAGACACATAGTTCTTGCATTTGAAAGGGAAATTAAATATTCGGTTCCCCTCAGGTCCTAAAAGATCAAGACACATAGTGATGACTTAATAATGTCTTTTTGAAAAGGAAGGTACTAAGGCTAAGGCATCGGAAAGAAGAAAAGCATAGACACGAACTGAAAATCTTGAGTAAAATTAATAAAAATTGTCTTTCTTCAAATCAATAATGAGTAGTATTCACTATGCCTATGTGAATTCAAGTTTGTGGGGATGGAAATATTTGAAACAGGAAGGCTGAGATTTGACCCATAAAATTTGCTGTCACTTAGCACTCAAAATTACAATAAATTCTTTATAAATTGTAGCTAGATCTGAGTTGTAGACACAGATCTTCATTTTAGCCAAATGCATTAGCTCATGGATAGAAGAACTAAATCAACTGCAGGGTCTTAAGATCTCACTACCTTTTAGATAATTACTTGACAATTAAATTGTGGCTATGTATTTTAAAATAGTCTTTGCTTTTGGTTATAGTATATAATCAATGTAAGAACTATCATTCAAGGTATCTTTAATATAAATTAAAACTGATGTCCATAGCATATTTTGTTCCTTTAACATTTTTGTATTTTTCAAATTATGGCAAAAATCATTTTCATCATCAAAATCAGAAACTATATGTTATGTGATGTACAAAGGTAAAACAAATTTTCATGATGTCAACAATCACCAAAATTTTAATAATTGCTTGCTTTCTTTGATAAGTTATATGCCTAACACTGTATTTTTTCATGTCCCGCCACACTTCTGATTAACATTCTCAAATGTAGAATGTATAATTTCTCCTCTTCCTAAAGAAAAGGGTCTTTCTACTTCTGATGTTGGGAGACTTTCCCAGTGTAGCAGAGAGACTTCATCTAAAAACTGCCTCACTTAATTTCTGTAGTTATTCTCCTTACAGTGCACGTGGATGAAAACTATTTTCATGCAACCTGGTGTCGAGACCCCCCTGACTTGGTTTTCAGTGTTCAACTTGACTTTGATTATGAAGAGTCAGTCTCCACTTGAGGAGAGAGCCGTCTTACTGCCACACATCACAGAAATGATTTTCTCTCTCTTGAAGATCAAACTTGGCATCATTCTGGCAAGTTGTAGTGCTATTCTTGAACCTCTGAATTGTACTTTTCTTTAAAGGATGCACACTGGCTTTCTGCATGAACTTTCTGGCTCAAAGCACCATGTTATTGATTAGTTTGTATCATCCAAAGGTTTAAATAACAAGTGTTTGAGAGCCCATGGTGAAAAGAAATAACACAAAATCAGACAGCTTAGACTCCGCTCTAAAGCACAGACAATGCCATTCTTTAAATTGCACAATACCCTAAGGGTTGTTAATTTATGCGTGCAATTTAAATACATGAATTTGCATTGGCATATTGTCTTTCATTAGAAAATTTGTGGTAGAATTAAGCTAATAGCTAAAAGGCAGTACCTTTTAACTCAATTTTTATAGTAAAGAAAAAAGTTGATGTCTTTGTAACATGGTCAAAAAGCATTGCCACTAGTATGTTATACGGTATCTGTCAGATTCTTTGATGAAGCCAATTTGAGAAGTTATGAGTGAACAATAGAACAACAGCCAAAACCTGCCACTTAGAAATTCTTTAGGGGGTTTCTCTTTTCACTTCAGAAATAAGTAAATAAGCAAGATGATTAGGGAGCCTCATCCTACATATTGTTCCTTTGATTCTACTTCCAAACAACATAAAATAAATGCTGGTCACATCTCAAATTTTTGCAGCTTGATTTCTCCCATGGTAAAATGACAGATATGGACCAGTGACCTCTAAATCATTCTCCAGTCTTAGAACTCAGTTTCTACTATTCAGAAAACATAAATGAGAGACATGGATCTAGTGCTAAGTTTTACTGATGCTGGAAAGAAGATGACCCTACATCATCACATAATATCACATTACAGCATCCTTGCATGGCAATATTTTAACAATGTGGCATGGATTGTGCTAATCGTTTACTAGCACAGTGTTCATGTATAAAATGTCAATTATGAGAGTGTTTCCAGTTGATCTTCATAAATATTGAGGGAAGTCTCTGTGCTCCAGTGAGATAACTATGTCCCTGAAGATGGGCTGAGTTATGATGCAGTATTAAACAACCTCAATGCTCAGTCATCCATTCCTTTACACACTTTGAATGACTAGGTACTTCTCTTCACCTTTATTTTCCTGGGAGCTAAATAATCAATACAACCACTATTTGGACATACCAAGAAACTAAGTAGTAAAAAATAATAAATGTCTGGTATAAAAATACATTTTTAATAAAAACCTTCCTTCCTGAACAAAATAACCAACACCATGTCCATACTTTAATACTAAAAGCAATGTAAGATAAGAACTGAATACACTCAGAGAATGAAGTATGATCACATTCACTTGACAGAGGGAAAGCAAGTGAAACTTCACTTTCTATTAATTAGGGAATCTTTCTACAAAATGAAAGAAACTCAACATAAAATTAAGTCCATAAACAAGACCTCTGCTGTTTCTGCTTATTGCTTCACGAGCAACAACTCAAGCACATTTATCTTCAACTTAACACTCCTTATTTTTAATGAGTCAGCATGGAGTTCCTTCCCCTGTTGTTGTTGGTATTTGTTCTTTCTTTCATTTTATTGAAAATAGATTCTTTTCTCATATATCATGTACATAGTTTCTCCTCCCTCTAATCCTCATAGTTCCACCAATTACCACCCCTCCACATCCATTCCCATTCCATCTCTCCTGAAAAGAGAATTCTTTTTTTATTTTTATTTATTTATTTATTTATTTAT
>NW_004949099.1:23979901-23985660 GCF_000317375.1 Microtus ochrogaster | reverse complement strand
AAAAGATAAAGCAAAGACTATCATATGAAAGCTGTATACAGAAACTCGCCAGGAGGAAAAGAGTCCCAAGAGCTGACAGAAGCACCAGAGACCAACTTGTTCATATACTTAGAATTTCCATAAAAATACTAAGCTAAAATCCTTAATATATATGCCGAGAACCTGCCTGGTACAGACCCATGTAGGCCCTGAGCTTGCTGCTTTAGTTCCTGCGAGTTCATGTTTCCTTGCTTAGTCTCTCTCTCTCTCTCTGTCTCTCTCTGTCTCTCTCTCTTTCTCTCTCTCTCTCTCTCTCTGCAATGTGTGGCTGTGGGCTGTGGGACTCTGCATCTTTGCCCATATGCTGCTTGAGAAAGCTTCTCTGACTATGAATGAATGGGTAAGGAACTGATTTATAAGTAGAACAGAATGTCATTAATAGTCAACATTACTTCTAGTTTAGGCAGTAAGGACTTATGACTAAGCAAAATAGACAAAAGAAATTAATTTCATCATGATTTATCCATGAAAAATAAAAATATAAGATATTATAAAAGTATAAATGCATATATGATAAAATAATGGTAATTTAATAAAGCCATATACAGCAGGAAATGAAGATGTGAGTGTTGATTTAAATTTAGTGATGAGAGAAGTCTTTGCCAAGTACATGGAATCTGACTTAGTGAACTATATGAAGAAATAGAGGGACCAAAACACATGCACACACACATACACACATAGATATAAATGCTCAATAAACAGTTCAAACAAATCAAAGCTTTTTAATCTTAGCCATTATTGACCCAAATATTAATTATACCATTAATATCATATTTCAAATATTACAAATAGTTTCTTCTGATTTATTTTCTGATTTTTCACCAGTGCCCTTCATCACCAGTCAAAAATTAGCCTTTCTTGCAGCTAGTTGAGGTCATATGGGTAACTCTCTGCACAAAGTCCCCTACCTGAAGTTACATGAATCTTGTTTTTAATTACTGGATGTATTTGTTTGTTTTGTTATTGTTATTGTTTTATGTGTCAAATTATTTAAAAGATTCTCTTTGTCTCCGAATTTTTTCTGCCCTCCTCCAGCTTTTTTAAAACTTTTTCAAATGAAAGCTCCATATATGTTTAAGTATTTGACATACATGCACACACATATCAATTTCTTGAACATGTAAAAGTAAACTTATGTTTCATTTAAACCTCTGAATGTTGAGAGACACCTAAAAATCAGATCAGCAGCGCATTAATACTAGTATTGTTTTACAATTTAATTATTTACATATTGAATTGTGTACAACTGGCATAACTATGCCATCTATAGGCACACTAGAATTACTAGGGTATCCTGGACTCATTCATCTACCTCTCAGAATTTTTTCTTAATAACCATTACTATTCAAGTATTAATAAGCACAGTATTCTCACTTTTGAAAAACTTCAGGAACAGAGACTACTGTTTTCCTTTCTTATAAAAGTGAAATAGCAAATTCTACAATATTTTGTAGACGAAGATGAGGAATGAAAAATTGTACTCATGCGTCAGTTTTAAATACATGGCTTTCATCTCTCCCAGGCATTGCAGAGTTATAGTTGCTTTCTACTTAAATATTGACTACCTATCAAAAAGTATTTAAAGCCAGCATCTCCAAAGAGACAATAATATCATAGCCATAGCCTACTACAAAACAAGAAATGAGACCAGTTTTTTTTCTAGCATGGGGGAGGGGTATTAGAATACCTTTTGAAAACGGAAACAAATAACTTTTGAAATTTTATCTCAATCTAAAACATGTATAAGAATTAAAATTCGGTGTTGAAAGGAACTATGGATCAGGAATCGTAGCACAGAGTGCCATCTTCCATTTTTTCTCAAAAAGATGTTCCCATAACTAACCCAATTATGACTTTTCTTATTCTTTTTAGCCAGTCACCAGGAATCTCATAGAACACATCCTCCCCAAGCCACACACACTTTTGCTTTCAATCTCTTCTTGGGAATTCCCTCTTCTTCATCCTTTAATTATCAGTCTTCAACTCCCCAAAATTACCCAGTTTAGGGGCTGGAGAGATGGCTCAGTGGCTTAGAGCACTGATTGCTCTTTCAGAGGACCTGGATTCAATTCCCAGCACTCACATGGCAGCTCACAGCTGTCTATAATTCCAGTTCCAGAGAACCCAACACCCATGGCAAAACACCAATTCACATAAAATAATAAATGAAATTATAAAGACTTACCCAGTTTATTTTTGAAGTAAACATCAGAGCCAAACAAAAGTTTCTGCAATTTCAGCATCTATTTTGCATATGGTCTTGTGTCTCTGAGACCTGATATACTATGGAGGAAACTGCTTCCTTACATGCTTCTCAGACAGTGGCTTTTCATTGCCCTGTACATCCCTCTTGCTACTTGGAGTGACACAGAAGTCATCTTTGTTTTGCCAAATCCCAACAGTTTTTATTTTCTTCAACTATTTCCTCAGATTGGAAAATTATTTATATTTTATTTTCCTCATATTATGCATATGATCATTTTTCCTGTACATGCTTCTGTGTAGCACGGCATGCCTGATGCCTGAGGAGGCCATAAGAAGGAAAAAGATCCCCTAACCCTGGATTTACACATGCACATGGTTGTGAGATCCCAAGAAGGTTCTGAGAATCAAACCCATTTCTTCTAAAAGAGCAGATGAGAAATTTTATTCAATATGCTAGATGAACATTTCCAGATTCTGTTTTTAAGCATTCTACATAAAATTCCTTTGATATTTTATCACTTGATCTACTGTTGTTTATACAATATTCTCTCCATACTGACTGAATTAAAGGTTTTCATGAAAGATTTCTAAATCCCTTCATCTTTAATCCACAAATAATGTGGGATTTCCCTCTGTATGTTGTGAATATGTTTTATTACCATTGGTTAATAAAGAAGCTGCTTTGGCCTATGGCAGGATAGAATAAAGCCAGGTGGAAAATCTGAACAGAGATCTAGAGAGAGACTAGGCAGAGCCAAGGAGACACCATGTAGCTCCTGAATGAGAAGGACACCAGAACCTTACCAGTAGGCCACACTCCTGTGGTAAAATATAAAATAATAGAAATGGGTTAATTTAAGATATAAGAACTAGCTAAGAATATGCCTGAACCATTGACCAAACAGTACTGTAATTAATATAGTTTCTGTGTGATTATTCAAGTCTGGGAGCTGTGAAATGAATGTGCAGTCTTTATTTACACACTAATACTTTACTCCTCATATATAATTCTCCTCTCATATATTTGTTGTGTGGCATTTTTGGGGCCTTATTGTTAGTAATTTTATTCCCCACAAATAGGTTTAATTAACCCTTCTATGTAACAACACCTATATATTTAACGTTTCCTTTCTTTCATTTACTTCAACAATTCTTAAAGCTGTAACCTTGAATCATCATCCTCTTTTCTATTTGATTGCTCCTTCCTATTGTTCTTTCTTCTTCTTCTGTGATTAGCTATTATAGTAGTAGTTCTTTTATGCAAATGATGAATCCCCTTATACTGCACCTCATTTGTTATACTACTTTGCAAACCCTCAGCCTCCTTTTATCGCTTTATATAAAGCAATTTATTAATGTAAAGAACAATGTATTAAATGGTCTATTTTAGTTTCATCTCTATTTATGTGACAAACACCATGACCTAAAACAACTTATTGAAGGAAAGGACTTATATGGCTTAAATTTTGAGATATAATTATACTTCCATTTTTGAAGAAAATGAGGGACTTGAAGCAGAAATCATGGAGGAACAGTACTTACTGTCTTACTTGGAGGCTCTTTCTTGGTTAGCTCTCTTGTAGATGCCTGGCAGAGTTGCCCAGGGAATGGTGCCCGTTGAATGGCCTGGACCCTCCTGTATCACTTAGCAATCTTGACAATCCCTCACAGATATATCCATAGGGCAGTCTGCTCTGAACAAATCCTCAGTTGAGACTCCCTACGCAGCTGTCTCTGGGCTATGTCAAATTGATGCAAACTTAGACATAGTCTGACATTTTCATAACCAATTTGTCCATTTAATATGTTATAAAAAGGACATGTTCTAAGTAGTTTGTAAACTTATTTATGGAAGTTAGCAAGTCCAAGATCAAGATAGATTCTGTCTCTGGTGGGTGTCTTCTTTAAATGGTTCATTGATCATGCCTTCTTTGTAGGTCCTCACATGGACTCAGTTAGCTAGCTTTCTAGGGTGTACTTTTTTATGGGTCACATACTCCAATGAGGAAGACTGTTCTCAGGATTCACTACTTTACAGAAGTTTCACCTCATAATACCATCACCTTATTGTTAGAAAAATCATATCAATTAAGGGTGGCACATTCAGACAAAAAAATATCTAGTCTCAAATAATCTGTTTTCCCAGAGTAAGGACATCATGGTTCAAGAAGCCCAAATCAGCCAACTAATTTAATTATTTGAAAATTAAAAGTTTGTGGGTCTGGAAGAGTTTCAGACCATCAATCTCATCACTCAGGAGGATGATGCAGGAAGATCTCTATGATTTGAAGTCATACTGGTCTACATACGAAATTCAAGGCCAGCCTGAGCTATGAGTACAGCAAAATCTGAAAAAGACAGAGAGAAAGAAGTATGTGTGTGTGTGTGTACATGTGTGTGTGTGTGTGTGAGAGAGAGAGAGAGAGAGAGAGAGAGAGAGAGAGAGAGAGAGAGAGAAGAAAGAGAAAGACAGAAAAGAAGAAAGGAAAGAAAGAAGGAGAGAAGGAAGAAAATTTGATTGTAACATGGTCACAGATATTTGTTGGTGTAATGTCCATGGCTGCTTCTGAGGTTAACCAGAATCATAAGCAGTTGTGACAGATACTGGATGATCCATAAGGACTAAATGCCTACATTTGCTGCTTCATAGGAAAACATGCATGGTTCTCTTCTCTCGACTTGTTCTCACCCTCAAAATCTTTAAGATCCTTTTTCCTTTTCCTCTTTTCCCTCTTTTGCCTTTAATCTTACTCATCCTCCCCAATACTTTCAACCTTTTTTTTCTTTTCTATTTCTTCAAGTTTCAACATAATTCCTTAATCATTATTTCAAAGAATGCTCATGCTTCTTATGTTTTAAGGAAAAAAGTAGTGACAGGCATAAAAGACATGTAAGCTAGCATCAATTATCTTCCTATCAACTACTCCACCAGTATGAAAAGGTTTCATTCAAGTTGAATCTCTCTTATTACTACAAATAATATGCATGCTCAAATTTGTTCTAAATGCTTCATCTACTCAAGAAAGTCATATTCACACTCGCAACTTTACTTGCTGAGTTATGTATTCACCCGTGTTTATTCGACTATTCTCCTTCAGGATGCCCACACTTTATTAGTGGATTTAACATTGTCCTTTAAAAAAAAAAAGTTCTCAACCAAATGGTATGGTTTGGATAAAGGAAGGATGGATATGGGAGTAGGGAAGCATATATCTTAATTAAGGGAGCCATCTTAGGGTTGGCAAAAGACTTGAACCTAGGGGCGGCTCCCAGGTGCCCAGGGCGATGTCCCCAGTTAGTTCCTTGGGCAGCTGAGGATAGGGAACCTGAAATGGCCCTATCCTATAGCCATACTGAAGAATATCTTGCATATCACCATAGAACCTTCATCTGGAAATGGATGGAGATAGAGACAGAGACCCACATTGGAGCACCGGAATGAGCTCCCAAGGTCCCGATGAGGAGCAGAAGGAGGGAGAACATGAGCAAGGAAGTCAGGACTGTGAGGGGTG
>NW_004949099.1:23952026-23979152 GCF_000317375.1 Microtus ochrogaster | reverse complement strand
TGTCTTCTCAGCACTCAAATTTCTTGTTATGGCTCCCTCTGTATTTCAATTATGCTCAGTTCAACATCAATTTTCATTCTGTTGTTGTTTTCCTATACTACATCTATTAGCAACATTTCATAGCATGAATGTCTCCATTACCCTCTTAAATCCTGTTCCAGCACACTTCTTGTATTGTATCATTTGCTGATTTTATTTTTTCTTCTGGCTTATCCCTTTCCTTTATTGGACCTCTAATCCTTAGTATATGTCATATATATTTCATATACCTATGTGCTTTCTTTGATTATTCCACCGAGACCACATCTATCCAGTACTATCATTCAAAACCATCCCTAGTTAAATTCTCTTCTCTGAGTCTCAAACTTACATGGCCTTGTGCCAGATTCTTACAATGTATCATATCCAAAATAAACTCCTGACATCCATCTTCCAACAAATCAACAACATCTTGAACCAGTTACATCTTCATCCAGAAAATGTATGGAAATGTACTTCTCTTCCTGTATGTTTACATTGGTCCACACATTTGATTCAGATTTATGCTTTTATCTATCATGCTTTCTTAATTTAGAATACCAATGTCTATATTGGCTAAGAAGCATCCCTAAAATCTATCCCGAGTATCTCTATGTCCCACCTCTAACCACCATGAGGATTGTTCGCATCAGATACAGGTGAGATTAGTTTGGATTGATTATCTGGGCTATTGTCTTTAATCTTCCTACCCAATACTTCCTAAGTGTCACCTAAGTAAAGTCTTTACTTTTCTCCTTAGTTTTAACAGTACCAGAGTTAATTTTGGTTTTAATTATTTGTGTCTGTCCAGTCATTAGAATTTAAACTGCATAAAACAAGGATATTGAATACATTTATTTTTAGGGCAGTATCCCTCACCTGGAATAGTCCTTGACTTACAGAGTTTTTCATACACAGTCCTTGAATTATAAAAAAAATGCATTAACATACTTTAAGGACTGCAGGAGTATGCAGGCACATTATAAAAATCTCAAGGGAGATAGGAGTCCAGGTGGGTTCTTTTTTTCACAGAGATATTATTTATTTTGACCCTGAAATGCTAGTAACTACAATTAGCTCTAAGACTGTGTATACTTATTAATTTATATTCTGTTTAATAAAGTATAAGCTATCAATTCTGAAAGCTTTCGCTATGGGACCTGAAGTGGAAAATTGGCTGCCTTTCATATTTCCCTTTTCGTGAACTGAATTTGAGAAAAATCTATGATTACACTAAATATGTTCTATGGGTTATCTTCATTCACAGAGCTGTCTGCGATCTTCTTCCTGTTCACAAGTTTCAATCCAGTGACTTTATAAGCTATAAAATGTTCAGAATTTTTCCTCCAGGTAAATTGATTATCAATCATGTATACACTTAGGCTGCTCAAGAATATTTTCTAAAATATGTGAGCAGTCAAAGCACTCAGTACCACACAAAGATGACTGAATGATTCAAGGTCACTTCCACTCATTACTCATTTCTAGACACAGATGTTGTACATGGATGGACAAAGGACAGAGACCTAAATTTTTGGTTTCTTTGAGACAGGGTTTCTCTATGTAACAGCCCTGGCTTTCCTGGAGCTTATTTTTTTTTAGACCAGGATGGGTTTGAACTCACTGAGCTCTGCCTGTCTCTGTCTCAATTAAAGGTGTGCACCATCACCGCCCCACTTATTGTTTTTCTTTTCTTTTTTTTTTTTTTGGTAAAGACATACTTGGACAGCTTACCAGATTACCAAGTTAGCTCATTTAATTAGTGAACTAATTAAATTCACTCCAAAACAGTACTTCAGCAAACATTCAGTATCCACCTACTGTGTATTTTGTGCTGTTGTGTGGACTTGGAATGTATGAAAAACACTATAAATTCACTATATTAATGGAGTTTAAATTCTATTAGACACATACATATGAACAAAAAAAGGTATGTATCAAGCACTTCCTTAACTTTCAAAGTCTGTGAATGGATTCCTTATGATTTTATATGTTGAAAGTCTGCCTACACTCGTGGGGAGTGTATGAGCTGTTCAAATCTTTATGAACTGAGACCTGGCAGAAGGCCCTTAGGTCAATTGGGATCTTAAAATGGACTATTGATTACAGAATAACTTCCATGAAAATCCTTAAATATCTTTCTCCAGCTACTCTTCTCAAAAAAATCTCTTGTTCAAGGCATTGCCATTAACCACTTGGTGACAAAGAAAGGATGGAATTTTTGCTAGAGTCTACCTGATGCCATTTTATTTTTAATCTCAACACAGCAAGGTAAGTTAACATAATTTTTTTTCCTTATGGACATAGTGTGCCTTAAATAACTGTATCACAGTAGTGAAAGCAGAATTGATAAACTCAGTTACATAATAATGATGAAGATAATTATGATAATGTGATTGCTTAGAGAACAACAGTAGAGTGTGGTGACATTTTGTTTGTGCTTTAACAAATAAAGCTTACCTGGAGATCAGAGTGTAGAGCTGCCACACTAGCTAGCCATAGAGGCCAGGCAGTGGTGGCACACACCTTTAATCCCAGTATTTGGGAGACAGAGGCAGATGGTTCTCTGTGTGATGCATACTATCAATTAATAAAACCTCAGAGAGAAAAATTGGGGTTCAACCTGAAGATCTGAAAAACAAAGCAGCCAGCCACTGGCTCAGTCCAAAATGGTGATCCTGCCTCCAGGAATCTCAGAATGAGATGGTTCTGAGAACTGTCTCCTCCCATTTAATAATCTTCACTAATTCTAGAAATAAGGATGTGCACCACAACTGCCTGGTTTCTATGGCAAACTAGTATAGCTACTGCGATTAAAGGTGTGTGACATTGTGGTTAAGTGATTGAAGATGTGTGTCATCATTGCCTAGTCTGTAAGGCTGGTCAGAGTGGCTGTTTTGCTCTTCTGATCCTCAGGCAAGCTTTATTTATTAAAATACAAATGAAATACTACTACAACAGCGAGTTCAAGGCCATCCTGGAATACGTGAAACTGAATCGCTCAAAAGGAGAAACAGAGCCAAGCTGTGGTAGCTCAAACCTTTAATCCTAGCATTAGGGAGGTAGATACAGGAAGTGATATGGCTGGGCTAAGAGGGGAATATGAGGTAGGAGGAAATATGAACTCAGATTTCAGGCTGAGGTTTCTTAGAGAATGCATTCATTCTGAGGTTTGATAGAGACACATTCAGTCTGAGGACTAGAGACAAGATACTCCATTTAGTCTGAGAAGTTTGTAGAATTAAGAACTGGTGTCTGGCTGCTCTGCATCTCTGATCTTTCAGCTTTTGCCCCCTGATATCTGACTCTGGGGTTTACTATTAAGACCAATTAGAAATTCTTTCTACAGTAGAGTGGCAATGAGAGCTCCAGATCAGAGTTCTAATAAAAAGTAAAAATCAAAGAAAAGTTCACCACAGAAGACACAGATGGAAAACAGCGAACCCAAAACCATAATATGCCTACCATCAATCATAATCAATTATTATTTAGGAGTATGATCTATTTTTATTTTTATTTATGCAATGTGTTGAGAATACTTCATTCTGTATTTTGGAGAAAAATACTTTCAGAAACTAGAGACCAAGTTAGGATTCACTGTTATAAAAGACCTGGCCAGTAAGTCTAAAATCCTGTTGAGAAGATCTACGAATATATTCTATAATTGTGATGAGTTTTTCAACACAACAATCTTATTCAGTTTTATTTTTGAGCATATTATAAACACTGATAAAAATCCTCTAAGTATAGAAATCCTTGATTTCTATATCACTATGTCTTCTATTCATTCTTTTACTACTTTTCCAGTTCATGTTATGTATATGTCATTCTGTTAAAAATAAGCTTATGAAATTTAAAGTATGACCCTCTTTATAAATAAATATGTACCTTACAAGATACATCTTTAGCATATATGTTTTACTCTCCAATATAGCCTGTAAATCTTAGCAATTCAGAGATTTCTTTTCTTTATACCATTACAGTATATTATGATGACATACTATGATGTATTCAGTGAGTCCCCTATAACTAGGTATTGTAGATATACATGGTTTTTAAAATAGAAACAATAATTCAAGGACATGAAACATTAGTGTATTCATTGATTTACATCTTTGGAGGTGCATCTTGAATGTAAATTTTTGGACAAGAGATTTTTGCTTAAACTTTAGATGCATACAAATTTTTTTTTGGTCTTCCAGTGATGCATATGGGCATTTACCTTTACTCACTAAATAATGAATAGAGTGCATCATTATACTTGTGAAAAACTCTTAATCCAAAAGGCATCTCATCGTGCCTTAAATGTGTATTTCACTTACTATGAAGTGGCCATACATTCGTATGGTTAAGAAAGGAATGAGTCCTTCCAGTGATTTCTCTTGTACACATATTTTAAAATATTAAATATTTATATTTGTTTCTCAAATTTGTTTTACAAATTTGTGAGTTAATTACTGGCTACCTTATTTCAGCTTATATACTGCTGTTTTAATTTTATTATTGATTTTTGCAAGAAGTAGAGTTTTGCTTTGCTTCATTTTTAGTAGCCATGCAAGTATATACATAATACACAAGAACCAATACTTTCAGATTATACTTGATTAGCGAGTATCTTAGTTTGTTTTCTGTTGCCATGATGAAGTACACAGCCCATGGCAACATGGAGAGTAAAGGGTACATTTCACATTACAGGTCACAGTCCTGTATTGAGGGAAGTCAGAGAAGGAATTCAAGGCAGGATTCTAGAGGCAGGAATTAAAGCATAGAGCATGAGAAATAATATGTACTGCTTTGCCCTCATGACTTTCTCAGCCAGCTTCCCAAACTACTCTGGATTGCCTAGCCGAGGATAGTACCACCCATGGTGAAATGGGCACTTCCACATCAAACACTACAATCAATCATTTGCTTGTAGGCCTATTTGAGAGAAGCATTTCCCCAATTGAAATACCCTCCTCCCAGATAGATAACTATCTTGAGTTAAGTTGAAGAGAACCATACCTGCACAGACAGGAAGACACATTAGTTTATAGGCCCAAACTATAAGTTTTTACATTTCTGGAAAACATGTTACTTACAGGGATCAGTGGATAAACATGCTTGATCAACAAGGATGTTCACCTGATTTACATTCCTGCAATACATGTAAAGTTTGCAAGAGAGAATTATTATACAAACTAATGCTCTGGCTTCCACATGTGCAGTTTGGTACATACATGTCCACACAGTCATGACATAACATATCACATACAGACATTAATAATAAATACAAATAAAAATTTAGTTGTTTTATAATTAAAATTTTAGACCATGTTTGATTTTAGCTACTGATATCCATATGGTGAATACTACCAATAAACAAAGCTTATTAAACAAAGGATATTCTGAATCAGGTATATTGGATCTTTTCTGTTATCCTAGCATGCAAGATGTTGAAACCAAAAACTTATAGTAAGTGTGAGGTCAGCCTAGGATTCAGACATCTACCATGCCAATCAGAACTATAAAGCATGACTCTGTCTCAGACATACAAAAGGGAGAGAGCAAGAAAAAAGAAAATAAATGGAAATGTGTAGACATCTGTATGTAAGCTTGATATAGATAGATGAATAGATAGACAGACAGAAAGACAGATACATAATACATACATACATACATACATACATACATACATACATACATACATACAAACCTAAAATTTTGGATAAGAACTCCTGTGTCTATGGTCCCAAACGGATCAACATTTAAGCCTAATTCTGTTACACTCTTTTTTAAAAAGCTTAAGGTTATTTTAAAGCTTCATGATACACTATTTCTTAAAAAGCTTAAGGTTATTTTAAAGCTTCATGATACTTGGATGTGTGTGATTCATTTATTTTCTATTCTACACATGTGCTATTCATAAGAAGAAACTGATAATCCCTATGCTGCTACTCATGAGGGTAAAGTGCAAGGTTTGCTTCTGGGCTTCTAATATAGTTCTAATTATTATAACATCATTTATTCAGATATTATGTATATTCATATGCAATAGAAATTAAGTGGTCTATGCAAATTTAAGATGTAGGACCTGATTTTTTTCTATCTATAACACAGAAGATATGAAAGTACATGGTTACCAATGTCATATTTTTGTAATATTATGACTATTTTTCAGTAAAACATTCATTTATTCTAGGATAATGTCTGTAACTGGACACTATGTAAAGACTAGGGGTACAGAAACATTTACCCAGGTCTTTCCCATAAATTGTCTTATAGCAGAGAAAACAATTCCAGGGAAACTGTTTGCTTATTGCTTCACCCTGATCGCTGCATCTTTAATGGAATTTCTTTAACAAAAACTCAGATCAGTTGTTGGTACTGAATGGTTAATTACAATGACTTTAAACACATACAAAACATCTGGTAAACTTTGTTGGCCATTACTAAACCTCCCAGTTTTATTTAATGAAAGCTAGCCATACTTGGATCATTACAGCTACACACTTCCAAGTGGCTGAACTGACATCCTCACCTCTTTGCTGAAAAAAATTTAGTGGACCTGGTAGAAGCTTTATTATGCAAGTCCAAAGTAACTAGAGAGATTTGCTACCTCAGGCTGCTATATGTCCATCTAGAAAAAAGACAATGAAAACAAAAAAAAAGTGTGCTGTTTAAAAAAAAATTATGCATTCTGTGTTGATACTTTAGAAAACATAGATAGGATAAAGACAAGGACAAGTAACTGGAAGAGGGGTCAACCTGCATGTCACAGAGACTGGGAACAAGATGCCAAATCTGTGAGAAAAAAAATAAACACACAGACTCCTTTTTCTGAGGGTTAAAAGTTTTCTATTTTATTATTTTTCTGTTGCTTGTTCTATTCTATTCTATTCTATTGTTCTTTTCTACTCTTTTTGTTCTGTTCTTCTACCCTGATATTTTCTTTTTTCTACTTTCCTGATGCCTTCTTTCTATATACTTCCTGATGTTTTCTTTCTCCTGCCTCTTTCTACATCTTTTCTAGTGTTCTTCTTGTTCTGTGTCTTTATATTTACCTCATAGCCTATATACCCCAGCATAATATTTCAAGCAAAATAAAAATTAATGTGGTTACATTGTATTTTTAAGTGAATGATTAAAATAAATACAAGTAAAAACAATATGTTTTCATACCCTTACATGATTAAACATTTTATGCATTTACAGATGAAAAACAAATTGTCCCAAGAACCATGCATTCACACTCAAGCAGCCTGTTATAGATTAACAGAGTGCAAGCAAGCAAGGTATTTTTCTCAGCCAATTCTTTTACTGTAATGATGCATTTTATGATTACAAAGAATCAATTCCTTTAGTATTTATCTCAAAGGGTAATCTTATGAGAAATATTTTTTAAAATCATAAATCCAAGTTTTTATATATGAAAAACAATCAGTCACCACTACTTTACATCCTCAGGGTGCATACCCATTCATTAACAGCTTTTTATATCAGAAAACTGAGAGCAAAAAATGGGTACAAGGATTTAAACATCATTCTAGATCATCAACTCATTCTAGCAAGAAAGGTACCTCAGCCAGTAATAGCTAGGCTGCCATTGTTCTCTGTTCTCTGACCTCAGCATGTCCCTTGTTCATCTAGTAAGTCTTTCCTTATAAACTTTAAATTTTCCCCAAGATTTTTCTACCTCAAATCCATTAACAAAAACACCTTAACCTAACCTTACTAACAATCTACATGACTAAATTCTTTCTAAGGGTGGTGGTTGAATCATTCAATGGCTCTAAAAGGAAGGCTTGGAAAAAGTCAATCACTATTATAACACTGAAGAGTGTGGGACTAGAAACCCCTAAGAGTTTTCATAAAACCCATAAATTATGAGGGATGTGGTGACCATAACGGCAACAATCAGAGCTTCACTCAGTAACAACATGAGGTCCTCAGGACACATAGTCCATTTTGGGTTTTGCCTCTCCAAGCCTCACTCAGGTGTGGCTTTGCCAAATTCCCAACTGTATTTCATGAGTTTCAATGCTGCCTGTTGGCCTTCAATAGTAACCTAAATGATGGAATTCCTTCATGACTGCTTTAGTCCAAAGCCAACTTATTTGGGGCATCAAAATATTGAATGAGACTCCTCTTTTGTGATTATATCATAAGGGGATTGTGACTAGTGGATTGGGAGCAATGTATATATGTGTTCCATGGGATACAAAGCATACTGACCTAACAAGTATTAGTTGAATACCCCAAATATTTCATAATTCATTCTTAAAACCTTTCAAAGAACTCTACTTTATCTGTTATTGCATATTTTACAGAATAAAAAAAGAACGTGAATGTACAAATATTTTCCTGTCAAATTCACATATCATCATTTTACTTCTGACAGTAATACAGACAACAAAGACTGGGCAGGAAATGGAGCAATGGTAATGACTGTGGGTAATAGATATGAAACGTTTACATGGGTTATCTTCTCTTGTTATATAAATGGTGGTGCCACAGTTGAGTGAGGTTAACTGACTGGGACATTAGAGTATATACTACTATGGATGAATTTGAGCCCACAATATGAAACCTAAAATTAAAAGTAATTAGCTGATATATTACAATGTTTATGACAAAATCCAAAAACATACATTATAATATCAAGAGATAGTATCAATACAGTCATGAATCAATTTCTTTTTAATTACAATACCATTGTAAACTGTCATATGATATCATATCAAATACAACTGGTAATAAAATTTCAATTTTACTATATTTTAAATCTATTTTTCATAAACCAATGGCCTTAGGTACTGAAAGGTTCCTGTTCATGATCCCATTAACCAGGTCAGGTCATGATCTCTTTATCTGTTTCTTATTTCTAAATCTGAAGTTCTCAGATAACAGGAGCATTTGGGTTAATTTTTGCATCTTTAACAACTAGTCTACTCTTTGAAATCCTTCAGGTACATTCTTAGATACATTGAGTAAATAGTTGTATTATTGAATTCTTCTTTCCTTTCATGTTTGTATCCAGAAAAAATAAACAGAATTGACTTATTTATCACATCTGCATTGTTTTACTCAACAGAGGTTTTTATAGGAAGCTCACAACTCCTGATAGAAATGTAAAATATTAACAAGTCCTTCTAGAGCAATATTGTTCAATATATTTAGAAACATAATCATTTTGATTTAATATAAATTATAATTATAAATTACCATTTCTCACAAATAGCATTTTCTAGGGTTTGGTATTGCTATGTGTCCATAAAATTTAAAGACATATCTTAAAACGTTCATTATAGAATTGCTATTTATAGGCAAATATCAAGACCTTTCAATGTTCACAGGTCACAGGGTCCTTGAAAGCAATGAGTTGGTAATGTATGACAAATTAGCTCTCTGTGTTCTGTGTTTCAACACCAAAGTAAAGCAGAACAAAAATATGGTAGCTGGAAGAAAACTGAGCTTGACAGATGTGTGCTTCAGAAACCTGAGCAACTTTTATAAATCACTGGCATCAATTTCTCATGCTCAAAACGAGATGTGAAAAGAAATTTGTAAGACACGTGCAAGGACCAAGTACATTAAGTCATATAAAGTACAAAAGGACAGTGACTAGCAAGCAATCTTTAATTTATTAAATTTCACAATATTTACTTTTTTAGAATATTAAAAGTATGAAATATCTCTCCTTGTACACATAGTTTCAAACTACCAAAACTAGAAGTCAGTGCAAGAGCATGGAATTTTGCTTCAAAGATATGTTTGTGTGTGTGTGTGTGTCATTCTTTTTTTTAGAAAAAAAGAAAACAAATTATCTTTCTTCATTGATGTATCAATACAAGTTCCCACTCACTTCCCTCCTCCCATTCCCTACACACACACCCTTCCACCCTACCCCCATTTAATCCTTAGAGAAGGTAAGGCACACTGCTTTGTGAAAGGTCTAAAGCCCTCCCTACTACATCTAGGCTGAGCAAAGTATCCATCCAAAGAGAAGAGGTTCCCAAAAGCCAGTACATAAATCCTGGTGCCAGTGCCAGTGACCCATCAGTCTGCCTCATCCATGCAACTGTCAACCACATTCAGAGGGACTATTTTGGTCCTATGCTTGTTCCTTCCCAGTCTGGCATGAGTTGGTGAGCTCCCATTAGCTCAGGTAAACTGTTTCAGTGAGTTAACTCACCATAGTCTTGACCTCTTTGCTCATACTCTCCTTCTTCCCACTCTTCAACTGGACTTTGGGAGTCCACTATTCCGATGTTGGCCTCTGCCTCTGTTTCCATCAGTTGCTGGATTTTCTGACTTCAATAAGAGAGAAGTCACAGAGATTTACTTTCTATAAGACATATGTCTACCTGGATGGACTCACCATAACTCCAAATAATTCTGAGAAATTAATCTTAGATAGATCACCCATGTTATTCTCACAACATCTCAGAGACTGATTTCAGGTTCAAATGCAGGCTTCATTGATTCATAAACTTAGACGCAGAAGGAAGTTTTCTATTTTGTGGATTGGGGAGCTTTGGGGGTCATGGCAGGCATACACATACACACACACACACACACACACACACACAGAGAGAGAGAGAGAGAGAGAGAGAGAGAGAGAGAGAGAGAGAGAAGTCAATTTGTCCTTAGATCATGATAAAGAGATGATCTAAGAACACTAAAGAGTTCATGTACTTCATGAGACTGTAATTTTTTTTTTGCCCTTCTTAGGATAGAGACTATCTACACTGGCCTTTCCTATAAAATGTCAATTCCATGTTAGCAATTGTTATTTCTTTATAAAACATTGTATGTAATCAATGATTTTTATGAATTCTGTAAGCATCTTTCAGAGACTGAGCAGGTACAAAATCAGATTATAGACTCTGAAAGAGCTATGGAAGATGAACCTAGAAATTCCCTAGTTTGATCACAGAAACCCTTTTTCCTTGTATACCTACTAGCTTCCTGCAGAACCTATTATCCAATAACATATAGCCTAGGAAGCAATTTTCTGCATCATTATTACCTATCAAAGTATAAGTTGCTTCTCTTTTGATAGTTTATGGGATTTATCTGATAAATATAATTTTATTATTTCCAAATCAATGAAATGGTACCTTTAAAAATTTTTTTAAAAAGCAATGTTTCTGTGTCTTTACATCCAGACCATAAAATAATAATCCCTGATCTCTATAAAGACAAACTAATATTACCCAGAAATAACACTTCCTCTTATCAACTGCCTTTCCCATGCATAATCAGTTAGAGTTTAAGATTCCACTTCCTCAGGGTGAAGATGCTCTGAGTAGTGTGAGCAGGTCATATAACTATGCCAGCATCAAGGCTGTTCAGAGAAAGTTATCCCTTCATAGTTTTTGAGTTGGTGCAGGGGAAGCACACAAAATAAACAACACTGGAGATATCTATGCTTAAAATGATCACTAGCAGATAACATAAGCTTTTTATGGCATCTTTTTCTAGGAAGTTACCTATCTCGGAGAGCCTTGAAGCAGGTGTTTCTCAATGGAAAAGCAAGCCTCTGAGGCCTGGCTAAGACTTGATGAAATGGGGAAAATAAAGGTATCTTTACAGATAATCCAAGTTAATCCCTCCACATACCTTCTAAGAAGATAAGATACTTAGGGATATGACTTAATTGCAGGATTCCCTATAGGCATAAAATGAAGAAAACTGATGTTACTTGATCCTATCTACAAACCATTTACCATTTGACCATTGGAAACTGTAGGCTATGGAACATTAGGACCTTGGAGGAGTGAAAAGTGAGGGCCATAATGTTATCTGCTTTATCTTTTGCTGGGCTTACCAATTGTTTAAGAAAGAAATGAATTGTTCAAAGATAAATTACTACAGAAAATATTTTCTCATCAGTATCAGGTAGATGTAGTTGGAGGCTGCTTATTCTTTTCCTGGCTGCCCAGACTCCCAAAATAATCACACAGAAACTGTATTAATTACATCATTGCTTGGCCTATTAGCTCTAACATCTTATTGGCTAACTTTTATATCTTAATTTAACCCATTTCCATTATTTTATATTTTACCATGAGGCTCATGGCCTACTAGCAAGGTATCTGCGTGTTTGTCTCTGGAGGTGGCTCCTTGGCTTCTCTCTGACTCTGCCTCTTTTCTCACAGCATTCAGTTTAGTTTTCCCCACCTACCTAAGTTCTACCTTGCCAAGCCAGTTTCTTTATTCATTAGGCAATAAAAGCAACAAATAGAGAGAAGGAACTCCCACCCCACGTAGACAGGAGGGTTTTGGGATTATAGGGGGAGGAAAGTCTGTTGTAAGGAGGTTGCTTGTTTATTCCCAGCTGCTCAGCCTTGAAATAACTACACAGAAACTTTAATTAATCACTGCTTGGCCCATTAGCTCTTCCTTCTTATTGGATAACTTTTACATCTTAATTTAACTCATTTCTATTAATCTGTATATTGTCATATGGCTGTGACTTACCAGCAAGGTTCTGTCCGGCCGCTATCTCTGGTGGAGCTACATTGCTACTCTTTGACTCTGCCTTCTTTCTCTCAGCATTTGGCTTAATTTTTTCCACCTTGCTCTGTTCTGCCCTGCCATAGTCCCAAAGTAGTTTCTTTATTAATCAATAGTAATCACAGCATACAAAGTGGAATCCCGCATCAAAAGTCCATTCCCTAAGAATGATTTTTATTCAAATCTTGGAGGAAGAAACACAAGTTTAGGAAGGAGATAAAGTATTCTCAGCTGAAGACAAGTTTAAAGGGAGGTTTCACATATAAATCTTAGATTGTAGTATAAAATGTATGCTCTATTTCCTCAAGAAGGAATCAAGGAACTCTCATATGCCTAATTCTATCTTCTTTCTTTTGAAAAAAATCATAAGCACTTTGTTTAAGACCATGGCCAACTACTCTTTATGAATAATATGTGGTGTTTCTCATGCAATTCCCCATCAATACTGTCTTCACTAGTCACAATGACTTTCCAACTCTGCAGCTTGCAGACAACACCACATGTTATATATGACTCTAATATTCCAACAAATGTGAATTTGAATATAGGGAGATCATAATCATAACTATAGCCAAACTATGAAGGTATTTAAGCACATGTTAGCCTCAGCTCTCTCTCACAGCTTTCCAGCTTTTTCTCAGGGGTTCTCATAGGAAGTGTTTACATTTCACTTTGTTTTCATTTTGATCTATTAATCAACCTCAGGCTAAGTACTTTTGAAGAAAACTAAGCAAAACAGACTTAAAGGGTTAGTACTTTTCATTAAAGAAAAAGATTAGGAATTTTAGAAAAGATTTATATAGTACAACAGTAATGTTGTAGGCCCTTTCACAAAACTTTTTATTGATAAATTTAACTCATAGTTATTGAGCCAAACACGTAAGTTTTGACCTTCCCATCTAAGAAGTTCATTCAGGTATGGCCAAATCTAAGAGCTTTAATGATGCCATGAGTCCTTGAACTTACACAATCCTCCAGCATCTTGGATTTGATTTTAGTTGCTCTGCTTCATGTTCAAATACACATAGAGATGATATCACCAGCCGCATAAATGTTTTTGTTTCCAAGTTGTTTTAAATGCATGATGAGAAATTTTCTGTTACTTGATGCAATCATCCATGAATGAAGAAAAACTCAGAACATGTTGGGCAAGTAGACCCATGAGTCTGCAGGTGATAGATTTCAAGCTTCCCTTTGACCTTACCTGGGAAGATTGTGATTCTTAAAGATCAAAGGAAAACTTAGAGTTGATAGAAGAAAATTATTAAATAGAGACTAAAGGAAAAGAAAATAGGTGCTCAGGACTGCTTTAGAGCAATAATAACTATGTGTAGGGGTTCACAAAGACTTTCGTCTTATAAAACTTCTTTCTTCTATAAATCCTGAACCCAATTTCAAAGGAAATTAGTAGCAAAAATCTCAACACTATAACGACAAGCAAGTAGAAAGTAGACATATGTCTTGTGAAAGTGGTTTCTATAACCTACTCCAGCCAAGAACAATAATGTACTTCCAAATACCATACTGATGACTCTCACTCCTTGTTCGAAACCACATCACTCAGCCCTGCTACATTCAGTAACCCAAATGCAAACGAAAATGATCATAGAAACAAATGTTCACTAACCTACTGAATAAAACACAAATGATTTTGTACTAAAGATATTGTTTTAATGAACTTGCAACATGATACCTTCCCTAGAAGTTTTCTTAAGTATAGCTAAACATAGTTGAAAAACCTTAAAATAGGTATCTTAAAAACCAAGTGGATATGAGCCAGAGAGGTGACTCAGCATATAAGGACACTTGACACCAAATCTGATAACTGGCATTTGATTCCTGGATCCCACACAGTAGAACAGAATCATCTCCCACAAGTTGTCTCTGATCTCCACCTATGTCATGGCATGCATGGGCCTACACACATGCACCCAACCCTGTACACACACACATGCACATATGCACACACACACACTTAAACAAACACCACATAAATTTATCAAAAATAAATGTATTTATCTTATTTCCATTTGCTATCCCACATGTCTTGTTTATTTTTTTGAGCATGAGGCTCTCAAAATCAGACTCTACATTAATTCAAAGTGTCACGTTAGTTATCTTTCATCACCAAGTCTCTTATTCCTAGAATAATGACTAATAGAGAAGAAGACCACATTGGCAGCTGTTGAATGAACTAAAAGTGAAAGCCTTGGTTTAGGAACATCAATCTATTAGCAGGTTCTTTATGTTCAAAGGCAGCAAAATGATAGAACAAGATTATAGTTTCAAGTCAACCACTTATTTACAAAAAGTGACAAGACAGGCAGGCAGCAAATATTTATTGAAGAAGCTAGGCTAAATTTGGATTTTTCCCAAGTGCTGAATTATATTAGATAATATATTTTGAGAGCTAGCCAATGGAATTTATGGGATGAGAGTGGAGGGGCACACAGAAAGAATATGCCTAAACAAGGTGGATTTAAACAATTCTATCAAACCATTCTATCAAACTTAAGACAAGAGAGATGACACGTTAGCCTTAAAATTTTGCCTCTGATACTGAAATAAAAGGGGTCAAAGCAAAGCTAACTACCTTGAGAAACTAAGTATGATGTCAAAAGCAACTCTGTCTCTCTCAAGCTTGCTGGATATGTGGACAGCACTTCACAGATGAGAAAGAAAGGGAGAGGAGGTCAGGAGTTTATAATTGACTGGCTTGGACAGGACCAAGTCTCTAAATAAGAAGTACTTGGCATTTCAAGGGTTTCAAGGCCATATATTTGGCCTGTAATGAATCACATGATTACTCTGTCCTGAAATGGAAACACGTACCTTTCAGAGATAAACACACATATCCATTCGTTCAGTCCATATAGTCTAATTATGAAGGATCATTTTGTAATTGAGATTTGAGGCAAGCAAGATACAACCACACTTCTGAGTCTGCTGATGGGAGCAAATCTTACATTCATAGGCACTGCAGGGAAGAGTGAATAACACCAGAAGATAGAAGATAAAAATTAACTCTTTGAAACCAGGATAGAATAAAGAAAATTGGGCACAAACTGTGAGGTATTTGGCCTTTCAAATAATGGGACCCCCTGCAATAGAGGAATCTTTACAGAACTTTGCCCTGAGGGGGGGAACCTCTGCACTCATATAACAGCAGATTAAGCTTAAGCAAAAACTGAGCAGTCTTGTATCAATTATAAATACCATGATCATATGTAGCTGGTTAAATGAGTCAAGCTCACCCGAAAACCCTGTGTGTCACATGCTTACATATCTAAAACAATTGGCCATAGCCACACAATTTAACAATCATCAATATCCTAAAATAATACACAATGTTAATTTGCTTAAATTTGTCAGCAAAGAGTCAAACTGCCTAAGTGGCTGAGAACTGACCCTGTTAGGAATGAGTCTCAGGGACTAAGAATATACCCTCCTATCAAGGCTGGATGAGGCAAAACAGTAAGAGGAAATAGGTCCCAGAAGCAGGCAAAGGAGGTGGAGACACATCTGCTCCCATTGTTAGGAGTCCAACAAACTCCAAGCTATGGATGAAGGGGCCTGGCGGAAAACCATACAAGGTCTGTGGCTGCAGCTTCAGACTCCGTGAGTGCCTATGAGCTTTGCTTAGTTGATTCTATGGGCCCTGTTCTCCGGGTGTCCTCCCCCTTTTCTACAGAGTTCCCTGAGGTCAACCTAATATTTGGCTGTGGAGCTTTGTATATGCTCTCTTCAGATGCTAAAGGAAGCCCTTTGGGTGATGATTGGGATAGGGACTGATCCAATAAATACAGCAGAATATAATTAGAGATTACTTGTTGCCTTTTATTTCTTTTTGACAGTAGTGTTCAGTTCTATGTCAGGTCTCTGAGCCATTCTGCTTCTGGATCCTTTCCTGGATATCTAGGCAGTATTGGGCATGGGCATGGACCTGAGGTTAGACCATTCATTGGTTGAACATTTCCATAAGTTCTGAGCCACCGTTGCCCCAGTGTATCTTGCAGGTTGTAGGTAACAGATTTTGTGACTAGGTTGGTATCCCAGTCCCACCACTCATAACCTAGTATGATTACAGAAGATGGTTGGTTAGGCTCTATATTCTCCATTTCTAAGGTTGCTCACTAGGTTGGACCACATAGATTCCAGGAAGTTTCCACTGCACTTAGATTTCCATTTTGCCTTCCAAATTCATCGTCTTGTCCTATATTCCCTATGGTTAAAGAGATTGAATATTTCCTTAACAGTTTTTCAGGTATTTCAGATTCCTCTAATGAGAATTCTGTTTATATGTACCCCATTTTAAAATTTGATTATTTAATTTTTATGTCTAGTTTATTTATTTATTTATTATTTATTTATTTACTTATTTTGGATATTGGCCCTCTATCAGATGTGGAATTGGTGAAATCATTTTTCCCCATTCTGTAAGCTACTGTTTTGTACTATTGATGGTGTCTTTTGCAGTCTGATTAGATATCATTTATTAATTCTCAACCATAGTGCCTTGCCTATTGGTGTTTTATAAAACTTCAGATCTTTGAAGAAAGTAATTAAAGATGTATCAGAAGATAGATGAAAAGATTTCCCATGCTTATGGGTTAAAATAGTAAAAATTGCCGTCTTACCAAGAGCAATCTACAGATTCCACACAATCTCCATAAGAATTCCAACTCAATTCTTTACAGAACTTGAAAAGAAAATACTCGATTTCATATGGCAAAGTAAGAAGCCAGGTTAACTAAAATAATCCTGAACAATAAAAGAACTTCCAGAAGTATCACGATCCCTGAATTCAAGCTATAATATACAGCCTTTAATGCATTGTCCCTGGAGATAATTTCCTAAATTCTCTGTGACTATAAATGGGTAGAGCTGGTTGACAGAATTAGTTGAATTTACAATAGTGTGTGTGTGTGTGTGTGTGTGTGTGTGTGTGTGTGTGTGTGTGTGTGTAAGAGAGAATTTGGATTTGTAGGCTCACATAGGCTATGATTGAGTAAAGGTCACAAGATTACCTTAAATACTGGTAGAAGGTCTTTGCCTTATACTGCTCGAGATGGGAACTTTTGTTCCTGCCTGTACAGCTAGCTGACCCTCCTCAACTCCCATTCTGTGTGTTTGGATTAGAGGTCTTCCCCCTCCCACTGTACCTGATATCAGCTGGGATTTGAACTCAGGTCTTCATGCTTATGAGCAATGTATTTTCTTCACTGTTTCATATCCCCAGTCCTTCAGTGGTCCTTCTACATCATAAAACTTGATGCTTGTAAGGAAACACACTGTTTCAAAAGACAATTTTGTCTTAAAATTTCTAAGAATTATTGATTTGTCAGCTTTGTCATTTTATTATTTACTTAATATTTACATATATTTAATTATGGCTTCACCCTGACTCTGGCTGGCCAGGAACTCAATATGTAACCATGGAATGCATCAAAATCATGACTATCCCTCTGTCTCTGCATCTTGAATGTCAGTGTTTCAGGCAGGAGATATCAATTCCATCTGTTTTTCCTTCCAAATTCTGCCAGTTTCTGTTTTGTAATTTATAGTTCTGAACTTGATGTAAATTATTATTTGGGGTTGTTTTGTCTTCCTTAGGATGTTATAATTTTTTATATTCTCTATGTCAGTAAATATTCTTAATTCTAAATTGCAGCTCATCTGATACAGCTATTTCAGTCATCCTTTGACAAGTCCTTTAATATTGTATATTTTCCCCATCTTATTTTAATCATACCATCATTGTTTAAAGAGAATATAGATAGCATTAGCTTCTAAACTGCTCTGACAATAGTTAGTCTTTTAATTGTAATATAGTTAATGCTGAAACAGTTTGGTTTGACTCCATCTACTTATGTTTGCATTTTCTCCTAATTGCTTCTCTCATCTCCTTTCTTTATTTCATTTTTATATTTTATGATGCATTTTATCTCCATAATTAACTAATTAACATTTTAAGAACTCACTCTTAGGACTCTTTGTGTGTGTGTCTGTGTTTGTGAGAGAGAGAGAGATAAAGCCAGAGATAGAGAGAGCACATGTTTGGCTCTGTGTTTGGTATGGTTTCCTTAGGGTTTGGCACATGTTAATTTATAATAGACCATATTCACATATAAAAATGACCTTCACTTCTTAACTCTTCTTTTGTGCTGCTGTTGTCATATATCTGAGTTCTTTAATTTCTAATTTCTTTTAATACTTCACACATCATGATAACTTTTCTTTTTGAAAAATACTGAAATGAAAGTATATGATTTAAATGAGAGCTTGTTTGCCTAATTATCCTAAGGTAAGCCACACCCATAGGCCTGGAGATATATATCTGAGCTGATACTTTAATCTTTTAAGTAAGTGGTTTTTAACCTTCCTAATTCTGTGACTATTATTATAGTTTCTCATGTTCTGGTGACCCCCCAACCATAAAATTATTTTATTGCTACTTCATAGTTAAAATATTACTACTTTCATGAATCATACTGCAAATATATGATATGCAGTGTATCTGATACAACCCCTGTGAAAGTGTTGTTGTGATGTGGGAGTTTATGTCTGTATACCACTTAAATTCTTGCTACATTGTTGGACCTCTCGAAAACTCACAAACCACAGACTGAGAACTGCTGCTCTGAGTTCATCTTTTTTTTTATTTTTCAATTTAACATTTTAAGAATATTCCACATTTACAATGTACACATTTGGGTTGTAATTCAGTCATTACTCTAATACAAACTATATATGTCCTTTATGTTGGACCATTTCTTCAAGAATTCAATTCATTCACAGCCTCTAAGAAGGCACTTTCTGTCATGTTTTTTGTTAAAATTAACTTGAGGTTCCTAGATCTTTTCAGATCTATTAGTTTATAATAGTTTTCATCAAATACAGAATAACATTTTCATTTCTGAAAATGAGCTTTTCTGATAATCCTTCACTCTTACTCTAGAACTCCAAATTCATGAAAGATCACTTCTTTTGGTCAACAGACCTCTGCCAATATTTCTCAGAAATCTCATTTGACCTTTGTCTAAATAGGTAGTCTCACTGGACCCTCCACCTCAATGTCACATCTGCACAGTCAAATCTAGGATTAATTCATCCAGTGGAGATTTAATTTAAAGAACTGCTTGGCATTTGTGGAATTTTTATTTCTCTTATTTCATTCTCTCCCCTTTTTAAAAAATTGAAGAAATATTTTTTCATTCAATACATTCTAGTTTTACAGTTACTCCTCTCAAAATTCTTCCCACATCATCCCCACCTCCCTTCCCAACCAAATTTACACATTTTCTTTCTATAATAGACATCTAAAATAATAATGATTTAATATACTAAATAAATAATAACAGTAAGATAAAATATAAACAAACAGAAAAAAGCCAGAGAAAAAGCACAAAAAACATATTTAAACACAGAGATACATACATTCGCACATGGATATCCTATAGAAACACAAAAACTGAGAACCATAATGTAAATGCAAAAGACACATAAGGGAAAAAAATAAAAATAAAGTCCAGAAAAAAACATTAAGAGAAAAAACTGAAACAAAAGAACAAACATTCCCAAAATATCACTCAGTTCTTTCTGTGTTATCCTTCTACCTCTGGGCATAGGACATGGACTTAAGTGTGGTTTATATACCTGGTCAAACACTATTTTGGAGAAAACTAATTTTTCTTTTCCCAACAGTTATCAAATAGAGATTGCTTCAGGATTAGGAATTAGGGATTGTGTCCACTTCCTCTCTTAGTGATGGAACCCCATCTGGCTTAGATACGTACAGGTCCTGTGCAGGCAACCACAGTCTCTATGAGTTCATATGTGTCTCAGTCATGTTGTGTCTTAAAGGCCTTGTTTTCTGCATTTTTTTCACAGACTTCCCTGAGAACTGAGGGGATTTGATGATCCCATTTAGAATTGAGTATTCCAAAGTGCTCTTTGTATATCTTCCTGTCTTCTGGAGAACAACTGAACAAGACACTGGCCATTGAGTATAATTGGATGTCACTGGGGGCAATTCATTGCTGCATTGCTTAAATAAAGCATCAGTATTTGGTCCTCACCTATGTCCATGGCCTATCTAATCTCAGGTTCTAGGACACTCAAGCACTGTTGAGTATGTTTCCTTTATGGAGTGGGCTTTAAATCAGTCAGAGTTTTTGGTTACTACCACAGATTTTGTACCACTATTGCACCAGTATATTTTGCAGACAGATCATCATTTTGATCATGGGGGTTTTACCCCTTTTCCTCTGCTAGCATGCAGTGTATTTTCCAGTATTATGAATACTAATCAGCAGGGTTGAAGCTCTTGGTAGGCACATCCCAGCTTCTCTATGTTCAATTAGTTGAGTTGTCTTTGGCAATAGAATCCTGCCATCAGTTTATGGAGAACAAGCAACTGTTTGGCAATAGCCTGGATTGTTTAAGGGTTCCCACAGGGTCACTTTAGCCAATAACTTAATTAGATTTAACCTATTTGAGAGTTGTCTAGAAGGGGCTTTGTATCTCCTGTTATTTGGTGGCTCTATTTAGATTTCTTTCATATCTATATCTATATCCATATATAAAGTGCATGTCAAAGGCACATGGTCATTCAAGAGTAGAAACAATAGATTAGGTGTACAGCTCAGTGGCATAGCATATGGACAGCCTGTACAAGGCCCTGGTTCAAGCTCAACCTGAGAGACAGGTAAAACCAAGATGAGAAGATCCACTTTTCTGATTACAAAATTCATTCCTCTGTGCTTTCCTACTAATCACTCCATGGACTTTTACTGCTTTCTTTTGTCAAAGTAGGAAGACTACTACAGCAGACTCACATGGTGTCACTACAGTAAATGACAAGAGAAGAAATCATTGACAGATAATGCAAAATTTTAGGGAGTAGCTGAAAAAACACAGGTAAAATCTATTAAATGAAAGCATAGCTTATGTGTATGCCTAACTGAGAAGATAAGAAAACCCCCACCGCAAGAGCAACACATGGAGGACTATGTCTGGGGACTGAGCATTCAGGAGAGATAAATTCTACAATTTCTCCTGCAATAGCAATCACTAATCATTTCCTGTGCCCAATCTTTTCATGTCACACACACACAGCTTAACTGTGTAAATAATTAATTCTTGTTCTAAAATAACGATTCTGCAAAGAACGACACTGAGTATCAGCAGTGTTATAAATAATATTACATAAATGGAACAATTGTTACATTCTAATTAAGCCACATAATTAGATTCTACTGAGGCAGTAGAAACTCTCCCATGTAGTCATTAGTCAGAAACTGTCTCATCTACATCATGTTATTACTAATGACACAGTAGCACCCCGTGGATCCTCACAGAAGCAGTTAGCTATTCGCTACAGCCTCCACAGCTCTAAGTGTTAATGCTGTTTTGTAGGCAGACTCAGAGCCACAGACAAAAATTAAAGCCTATTGGCCTTTTCCTTTGTATAAATTTTACACTGAGTTTGGACATACTTTATTTCTTGTTTCTTCTGAGGACCTCTTTTGCTCTATCTGTAACTGTCTCTTTTCTAAAACCATGCATTGCCCATTCAAGTGGCAGATACCACTTGATTTTAGTAAACTTAACTCAACATGAAGAATTATAAGCAAAGATGCAGTTGTTTACTAGAAAAAATGAAACGGAAAGTCAGAACACCAAACACTGTAAATATCAAGGCTCTCAGAAGCAAGTATGATATAGATAGGTGGAGAAACAGAGGGCAAAGGTTGATAATTTTAAAACTGCTAAGCTTAGTGCACAGGTATGCAGATGCCAGATGCTCAATCCTGAGCAAGATGCATCACTTCACTTGGGCAGGTTCCTCTCCACTGATAGGATGCTCCCCATGCAGCATCAAGCCAGATCCTGAGAATGGGCCAGTAGCTAATGTTGAGATCCCCAATGAGAAGGATGAGCAGGATGCACGTGTTGCAGCTTAAACATATGCGTATTATTACACAGGGTGGCTGACATATCAGACTGCAGTTCACAACACCACAGTCAAAAACACAAGGGTTTGATGGTGTGGGGTGACAAGGCTGACGTGAACATGTGTCAGGAGATGCAAAAGGATGAGAGCCCTGCTAAGAGCTATCAAATGCTAAACTAAAGAGTAAGTACCTTCTTTCCCTAACAATCTCATTTTCTGTTTCTCTGGCATCCCCAACAGGAAACTAGAAGGAAAGGCAAAAATTTGACTTTCTCTCTTGCAGTCAAGTCAATACTAAGCAGAAGGAAGAAGGAAGAATTTGTGTTGAAGGAGCTGCGAGTTGCATTCCTGCTGCCCTGCTCCCAGCCGCCTGGCTAGCTTATGCCCAGAAATAACAACACATAAACTATATTCATTTAAATACTGCTTGGCCCATTATATCTAGCTTCTTCTCTGCTAACTCTCGCACCTGGACTAGCCCATTTCTAATAATGTGTGTAGCACCCCAAGGTGCGCTTACCAGGAAGATTCTAGCCTATGTCCATCCTGGGTCAGAGCTTCATCGAGTCTGCTACAGAGAGCAGAGCTATCGAGTCTGAGCTCACTTCCTCTTCCTCCTAGCATTCTGTTCTGTTTACTCCACCCACCAATGTTCTAACCTATAAAATGGGCCAAGGCAGTTTCTTTATTAGCCAATGACTTTCCTCCATCAAATTTGAAGCTTAATAACCAACATAGCTCCTTGGCATTTTCATTTTCCACTAGATTGAGATGACCTTAACGGCAGTGACATTTCGTACTCTTATTCTGCTTCCTAAATATCTAGCCTTGTATCAAATTCAAAGTGGCACTCAACTTTTTTATTCATTCTAAGAGAAAACAAAAAAAGATTAAAGAAGTGTGTTTGGGGAAAAGCTACGTGTATAAACACAAAAGGGGAAGTTTGAATTGGATATTGGATATTTTCAGTGACTAAATAGCAAACAAGTGCAAACATTTTGTGGAGGCTCTGAATTCAGTGTCTAATGAATGAATGTGCCTATTGTCCACGCTCCCATCTCTCCAAAGAGATTTCCTCATAAGGTAACTCTTAACCACATCTTTTGACATCCCTGTTGGACCTTCTTTTTTCTAACCACTTCCCTGGATATGAGTATTGCCCAAGTTGCAGGTCTCATATCTATTCTTTCTCTACTCTTACCCACAAGATCTCATAAATTCTATTATTATTAACATAGAAACAAATGTCTATTAGGGTACAATGTAACTTCTCTTTCTCTAAAACCTTCACAGATAGCAATCATACATTTTCAGGCCACAGTATTTCAATTTATATGATTAGTTTTATATAATTTAGCAAATATTCGTATATTTATAAATTTATACAGTATGTTTTACTGCCTATGTGCATTTGTGATAAATGAAAAATATTTTTACTAATATGTTGTAACCAAAAAATATTTGAAATTCAATGGAATAACTCCAAATAGTAAGAACTTGAAAATTGGATGTTTTTACATTCTTTCAACTGACAAGAAGTTATTAGTTCCATAATTACAAAAATACTGTTAAGTACTCCATTGTGCTACATGTTGGAGATTTCTGGAGAGTGAAAGAAAGAGACTGATATCCTGGAAAATGAATATTTTTCATTAGGTAGAGAATCAATAAAGAGGAAAAGTGGTCGGAATAATGTAATGTGCTACATTAGCCAGCTTTCTTTTATTGTAAACAGTTGGAGATAATCAGCCCTAACAGTGAAATGTCTGCTCAGGCTTGGTCAATGTATGACTTGCCTGTTGCTACTAGCCCATGTTAGAGCAGCATATTGTGGTATAATCACATGGGAAAAGAGTTCACTTGTTCAGACCAAGACTGAGAAAGAGCAGAAAGAAGAGAATTGGAGTCTCTCTTACCATCACCCTCAAGGGCATCCCCTTCATGTGAATAAGACGTCTGCCCAATCTCACTTCCTTTAATGTTTTTCTACCAACACTAACAATCTGGGAAACAAGCCACTGGAGGAAATTTAAGGTCCAATGTGTAGAAAATATATTATAATTAGTACCTGATTTAGACAATTCCCCTTTGATCAAATAGACCACTTCCTGAATAATCTTTTATCCAACAAAATTGTGTATCAAAATAGCAAAGCTTGTAGGGGCAATAAAACATGAGAGCAGTCACTCACACCCTATATGGTACAACTATAAAAGTAACTGCAGTATTCACTTATGCTTGATAACTTAGAAAGTAGACAAGCTACTCTGAATAATTGTTTTAAAAGTCACACACAAACCATTATCTTAGAATACTGGATTCCGGACACTGAGTAAAATCAGAAAAGTCAGTGGGGCTCTGAGTGGGCAGAGCTGCTGTGAAAGTGAACAGAGGAGGAAATAGAACCAGTCTTTAGCAGGGCTATGCAGAGCAACGGGTCTGCAGCTTCAAGGAGAGGCAGAATGTTGACATACTAGTTTATTTCTCTTTATTATTTTCCCTTTATTCTTTTCTTCTTTCATTTTTTCTTTTACTGAATATAGATTCTTTTATTAAATAGTATATCCTGATTCCAGTTTTCCCTCCCTCTACTACTTCCAGTTCCTACCTTCCCTCCCCTCTAGACCCACTCCTTTTCTGTCTCTCATAAGAAAAGGACAGTCTTTTAATATGTGACCACTAAACTTGAAAAAATAAAATATTAAAAATGATAAGATGAAGCAGAAATTATCATGACAGTCTAACAGGAGGTGAGGAGTTCCAAGAGCAGGCACAAGAGTCAGAGACCCACTCATTTTCACACTCAGGAGTCTTATAAAAATACTAAACTAATAGCTATAGTTTATACACAGAATATTTGGTGCAGACAGGTGTAGGCCCTGTGATTTATGCTTCAGACTCTCTGATCTCTTATATGCCTTGCTTAGTTGATTCAGAAGGCCATGTTTTCCTGGTGTCCTCCACCCCTTATTGCTCTTGCAATTTTTCTGCCTACTCTTTTGTAAAATTCTTTTAGCTCTAGGGGGAGGAATTTGATGAAGATATTCCATTTAGACTCCCTCCCTCTCTGTAAACTGTCTGGCTTTGGGTCTCTGCATCTGTTCCTGTCTGCTGCCAGAGCATAGCTAAATATCATTAAAAGTCATTTTATTGATACTTTATTTTAGACCAGTAGTGTTTGGTTTTACCCTATGTCTCTAGGCTATCTAGTCTCTGGTTCTTGGTTACCTAATCAGTGCCTGGCCTAGGTTCTCTCTTGTGGAGTGGGCCTTAAATCAAATCAGACATTGCGAGGCTACTCCTATAAGTGCTGTGTATATTTTGCAACAAAACAAAGAGGTGACTCTATGAGAAAATCAACAAGATAGACAAACCCTTATTCAAACTAACTAAAAAGTAGAGACAGAATATCCAAATTAACAAAATCGGAAATGAAAAGGTGGCCATATCAACAGATACCAAGGAAATCCAAACAATCATAAGAACATACTTTAAAAACTTGTACTTCATCAAATTGGAAAATCTAAAAGAAATGGATAATTTTCTTTTTAGGTCTTTATACAACAAGATCAAATAAATATTTTAAATAGATCTATTACCCCTAGTGAAATAGATGTACTCATTAAGTTTCACACACAAAAGAAAGCCCAGAGTCAGATGTTTCTAATGGTTTTAGGACAAAAAACTACCAGACATTAAAAGAAGAGGTAACACCAATACTCCTGAAATTATTACAGAAAATAACAAAAAAGAATATTAGATGATACATTTTATAAGACATAGTTACACTGATACCCAAATAACATAACAAATCAAGAAAGATAATTATGGACCAATTCCCATTATAAGCACAGATTAAAAAATATTCAACAAACTTAAATCAAGAATACAACAAAATGATCATCCACCATGATCAAGAAGGCTTTATCCCAGAGATATAATGTATCTTCTACTTGCATAAATGTAAATCAACATATAAACAAACAGAAATTTTAAAAACACACACACAAGATTATCTCATTAGGTGCAGAAAAGACCTTTGACAAATAAATAAATAAATAAATAAATAAATAAATAAATAAATAAATCCAATGTCCTTTATGATAAAAATCCTTGAGATATTAGGGATACAGGGATATACCTAAACATGGAGAAAAACTAAAGCAACTATGCTAAAATCAGGGATAAGACAAGGTTTTCTACCCTCTCCATTTTTATTCAACACACTAGTTAAAGTCCAGCTACAGGAACAAGACAACTGAAGGAGATCAAGGGGATCCAAATTGGAAAGGAAGAAGTTGAAGTATCATTATCTGCTCATAATACGATAGTATACATAAGTGACCTAAAATTTTTATCTTACAACTTCTACAGTTCATAGATACATTGTCAGCAAATGAGTTGGATATAAGATTAACTCAATTTTTTTAAGCTCCTACACTAAGCCTACCCACCCAGAGCCGTGAGTGCCTGCCTACCGGGCAGTCCTCAGGGTCCCCTGTAAGGGAGCCTGGGCACCTTCAGCTTGTGTGCCAGGCTTCCTGTGCTCTTCTGGATACCGCCACCCCCCCCTTGCTCCATTCATCCTTTTGTCCCCGGATCATTGGGCTACCGAGCGGCCCTGTTTAGTTGCTGAGGAATCCCATCTGGAC
>NW_004949099.1:23938608-23939194 GCF_000317375.1 Microtus ochrogaster | reverse complement strand
TTTTGCCTCTCAACTGAAACTAATGAATTTCCACACAACAGCAAGCTCAGAGCTACTTCCCCACCATTGGTGCTTTAAATTTCCCACTGTCTGCTTTCTCTGCTTGCATAAGTGAAAAAAAAATCACATATAAATAAACTTCAGCACCAGAATACCATCACAACAAGCCTGTTTTGGCTTAGGCACTATGTCCTAGTACAATTAATAATAGTACCCACTCCCCCTTCAAAACCATCTGCATTTACATATTAAGTTATTCAACGATGCTAATTAGTTTTCTTTTTAGCACCTGAAGAAAAGCAGATGCAAAAATGTAGATAAAGAAGATACAACAAATTCAGTGAAAATACTAAACACATTCACAAAATTAAGAGAGAAGGTGAATATAAAACATTTAGAGCTAGCTTCCATGGGGAAGAGACTTTAAAGTTAACCATAGAGAAGAACCAGCACAGGCGGGGTGATTGCATTAGAAAACAAAGGGAGCAGAAGAAACATCTGATATAAAAGCCATGTGCCACTGTCTTAAAGAAATAAAGGGAGCTGTTTTTTCTAGATCTCAAACAGAGGAGAGATATTGAATTGA
>NW_004949099.1:23934683-23937656 GCF_000317375.1 Microtus ochrogaster | reverse complement strand
TTACTAAGAAAGCCTTTAGAAATGCCCCCTCCACGGAAAAAGAAAAAAAAAAACTTTTAACATTTAAAAATTGTGCATTGCTATTTAAGGAGATGACTTAGTGACTAATTTGCCTGGCATACAATCATGAGGAGCCGGGGTTGTCATCCTTAGCGGGGCACAACAGCAGTCTGTGCTTCTCATCTCTGTGCTGGAGAGCCCAACACAGGAATGTCTGTGGAATGCGTTGGTCAGTCCAGAGAGTGCTACAAGAAAGGATGTAAGAAACTTTTTATTTTATTTCCTTTTTTTATTGTTTTTATTGAGTTATATATTTTTCTCTGCTCCCCTCACTACCTTTCTCTTCTCCTTTAACCCTCTCCCATTGTCCCCACGCTTCCTGTTTACTCAGGAGATCTTGTCTTTTTTCTGCTTCCCATGTAGATTCATGTATGTATCTCTTAGGGTCCTCTTTGTTGTCTAGGTTTTCTGGGATTGTGAATTGTAGGCTGGATTTTCTTTGCTTTATTACTAAAAGCCACTTCTCTCAAACATAGTTAGACATGAATCCATGCTTCCTGAAACTCTTTTCTCCTTTGTACTAATTATCCAATCTGAAAAGATTTTAAAGTTGAGCTCCAACCAATGGAAGTCAGCACCTAGGCAGAAATAAAAGATGGAGACCATTGGGAGGAAGTATATTTGATAATCCTGTTTGGGCTGTGCTAAAATTTTTATGCAAAAAGAATTTACCATGCCGATTACTATCACTGTGTTCATATTTTCCATTGTGTAGTGGGAATTATCTTTTCCTGACAAAGAGACCTCTAGTTCCAGTGAGAAACACTGTTTCAAAAACTAGAGTAGAAAGTGATTAAAGAACACTCTACCTCATACACACACACACACACACACACACACACACACACTTGCAAGCATGGATGCATGCACACACAAACATACAGACACATACACTCTCACAGGCACACATGCATGCATACACACACCCACACAGAATTTTTCTCCTAACATTATTCAACAAATGGCTCAGAGAGGCATCTTCCAACCATGGGGTTTCTGGTGCTCAGTTGATTTCCTGGAATATCCCATTTGCGATTTCCTGTTTCTACTGCACTGCTTATATACCTATCACATCAAAGCAAAGCTGTTAATCAAGGATAACCCAATCTTTCAACACAGATTCTCAGATTTTCATCATTGAATACTGCATAACACAATTCATTTTTGGACATGAAGACAGCTACAATGTACCATTTAATTTTATTCTAACTCATCCACTTCTCTTTCCATGTGCCATACAACATTGGACATGGCCAACTCTCAATTCATCAGCCTTTTTAAGAGACGTTATGTCAAGTCCAGCAAGATAGTTTAATGAGTAAAGGCACCTTCGGCCAAGGAAATACCTATTCAATCCCTAGATACAATACACAAGACACAGCCCATAACAGAAGAAGATAACTGATTCCTGAAAATGATCTTTGATCATCTTTCAAGTAGTCAAGAAAATTAAGCATTAAAGTCTATCAATTGCTAATTATATATAAAATATTTACATTCTTATCCAGTGTCTTCAATTTCACTTTCAAATACAAAGAATCTATACAAAGAGTCAATAAGGGAACTAGTGAAGGAAGCAGAAATTAATCCAGGTTAATTATCTTAATAGATCATATTCAAACCCATGGGGTTCTTCTGACAAAATTGCTGTCTGAGGAGAAAAAAAAGGTAAAAGCATATAGAATTGATTGAATACAAATTAGAAAAGAGACACCTCTTGTATTAATGATGGTGCAAAAAAAATCCTGAAGTTTGGGAAAATATACTGAATTTAAAATAAAAATTCTTTGAGTTGATCTTTTATCCTGCCACATCACTATCCCTCCTATCCACAAAAGATAAAGAAGCTGAGAGGGAAATCAGAGAAACAACGCCTTTCACAATAGCAATAAATAATTTAAGATATCTTGGAGTAACACTAACGAAGGAAGTGGAAGACCTATTTGACAAGAACTTTAAGTCTTTGAATAAAAAAAAAAAATTGAGGAAGTTACCAGAAAATGGAAAGATATCCCATGCTCTTGGATAGGAAGGATCAACATAGTAAAATTAGCAATCCTACCAAAAGCAATATATAGATTCAATGCAATTCCCATCAAAATCACAATTCTTCACAGATCTTGAAAGATCAATAATCAACTTCATATGGATAAAAAAATCCCAGGATATCCAAAACAATCCTGTACAATAAAGGAACTTCCAGAGGCACCACCAGCCCTGACATCAAGCTCTATTACAGAGCTACAGTAATGAAAACAGCTTGGTATTGGCATAAAAACAGAGAGGTTGACTAATGGAATAGCTGAGAACAAAAGCAGGAATGATAACTTATGCTGGAGAGGTGTGGAGTAAGGGGAACATTTTTCCATTGCTGGTGGCATTGCAAACTTGTACAACCACTTTGGGAATCAGTATGGTGGTTTCTTAGAAAATTGGGAATCAACCTACCTTAGCATCTAGAATTAGCACTCTTGGGCTTATACCCAAAAGATGTTCAATCATACTACAAAAGTATTTGTTCAACTATGTTTATAGCAGCATTATGTGTAAAAGCCAGAACCTGGAAACAACCTAGATGCCCCTCAACTGAAGAGTGGATAAAGAAAATATGGCACATTTACACATTAGAGTACTACTCAGTGGTAAAAAAAAAATGACATTTTGAATTTTCCATGCAAATGGTTGGAATTAGAATACACTATCCTGAGTGAGGTAAACCAGACCCAAAAAGATGAATATGATATGTACTTACTCACCCATAAGTGGATACTAGCTATAAACAAAGGACATTGAGCCTATAGTTCATGATCCTAGAGAATGTAAGTAATAAATTGAACCCTAAGAAAAATAATCTCAGATCCACCTGGAAATTGGAAACAGACAATATTGTCTGACAAAATTGGGAGCATGGGT
>NW_004949099.1:23926111-23933573 GCF_000317375.1 Microtus ochrogaster | reverse complement strand
AAATAAATAAGTAAATAAATAAAACTTTAAGAGAAACACATTTTACCTTAAATCATGCAAATGCTTGGAATTCAAAGAATGATCTTAAAATGTAATAAAAAGCAAAAATTAAAATTAGGTGAGATGCGTGGAAACTGGCCATCTGCCAAGTGTTTGAAAAATACACATATAACAAAACCATTCAAAACATACTTTCAAATTTGAAAATACCAAAACCTTGTAAATAAGTGAGCAAATACCACATACATTATGAATAGATAATACTATATTCCACAAAAACAAATACAAATAATAAAATACTATTCAGATAGATAATTTAAGTTTGAAGGATAGAGAACAAATCAGATCTTATACTTCAATAGTAAAGAAATGAATAAGCACTTGGGAAAAAAAAGATTTTTAAGTCTTGGTAGTGATCTAGGAAAGCAAACAACAACCTGGCTTTAATTGCTTGCACATTGAAAGTTATCCAGCAGAAATATGCTTTATTTGAAAGAGAAACATCTTAGGGTTGCCTGAGGAAAGACCAGCATATTTTCCTTATCTGAGAGAGAGAGTGCCAACTCCTAGACTGCTAATTTCTCTGAAATCTCCTTCACTAGGGAAAACCTTTCACTCCAGGACTTTGCAACAGCAGGAATGCATTTGATTGCTTAACAATAATAAACTGGGATTCTTGAAATCCAAATCAGCTAGTTGCATAAGACGAACATCACAAGCATGTGAGTTGGCATGATAAGAGGGCTTAAGACTCTTTGTCCGGGGCAGAATGGAACAAACTAGAGCACACAATAATCTATGTGTTGAAAACCTCAGCAATAAATCCCATTGAAAATGTAATGGAAGCAAGAACAATAAACAATAAATGAGTGAAAATGAAAAAGGCCATTTCTTCAATGATTAGGGCACAGGAATTTACTGAGTAACTTCTTACCAGCTCATTGATTCATCACATAACTAAGGGAGCCATTTTAGTGTTGGCAAGAGACTTGGCTCTAGAGGGGTTCCCAGGTGTCCAAGATTTCCCCACCTAGGTCCTTGATCAGCAGAGGAGAGGGTGCCTGAATTGACTTTCTCCCATAGCCACACTGATGAATTTCTAGCATATCACCATAGAACTTTCATCTGGCGATGAATGGAGATAGAGACAGAGACCCACATTGGAGCATTGAACTGAGCTCCCAAGGCCCAGATGAAGAACAGAAGGAGGGAGAACATGAGCAAGGAAGTCAGGACCGCTAGGGGTATGTCCACCCACGGAGGCGGTGGGACTGATCTAATGGGAGCTAACTAAGGCCAGCTGGACTGGGACTGATGGAGCATGTGATCAAACCGGATTCTCTGAATGTGGCTGACAATGAGGGTGGACTAAGAAGCCAATGGTAATGACACTGGGTTTTGATTCTACTGCAGGCACTGGCTTTTTGGGAGCCTAGTCTGTTTGGATGCACACCTTCCTAGACCTGGATGGAGGGGGGGAGAGCCTTGGACTTCCCACAGGACAGGGTACCCTGACTTCTCTTAGGACTGGAGAGGGAAGGGGAAGGAGGAGGGAAATGGGAGGATGGGAGGAGGTGGAAATTTTTAATAAATAAATAAATAAATAAATAAATATAATTCTAAGGATTAGAACAATTTGCGTGTCATGTTGCATTTTAAAACCAGTCCCAGAAATACATATTTTTGGATAATTGGGGGGAAATGAGTTTCTTTTGAAGCTGGATTTTAAGTGCCATGCATTGTAACAAGTGTCAAAGATTTTTCTCCCCTATGGTAAATAAAATAAGTCTTTCTTTTTTTACTTATTTTCAATGGAATGTACTGCATTTTGTGGTTTCGTTTTCAAAGGTTTCCTTTCTTGGGAGAAACAAAAAGTGGGAAAGTAACCTCCAGTTTATGGGGAATCATGCTGGAATGCCTCAAGCAAGGGGAGCTGTGATGGGTCTTTCAGGGGATTGCTATAAAAGTCAATTTTGGAAAGCTATATTGAAGTCCCTGGTACTTGGTGAGAAGGTAATGAATGCAACTTTATTCATTTATTCACTTACTCATGAAAGGATTCTATCTAAGCTATTCTCATCTACGATTCGAAAAGCAAGGAGAAATTGCTTCAATATTAACTTCTCATGAAACTGCTCTAGCTTTCTAATATCTAGTAGGAAAAGATGGTCAAGTCCAGGACTATCAAAAAACAAATGGCACTGTGAATAAAATGAAAATCCCTCAAGTTTGTGAAGGAGCTGCCATAAATCTTATTTTAGATAAAAATTCAATCTACAAAACATGAAAAATTTGATTTAACAAATATCTCCTTTTTATATTTTTTTAGGTTTTATAGGTATGAATTTTTGCATACATGTATGTATGTGCACCACATGGGTGTTTGATGTCAGCAGAGGCCAGAAGAAAGAATTAGATTCCCTGAAACTTGAGCTAAGTATGGTTATAAGCCACCATGTGGGTGCTGGTATCCAAATTCAGTTTCTCTGCAAGAACAATGAATACTCATAACTTCTGAAGCTTCTCTCCACTCCCTTAATAACAGAAATCATAAGAGACAGCTGTAAATATATTAACTACCACAGAGAGAAAGAGAAGAAATGAAACAAAGCAGTATGAGAAAGGTTCTAAAGAATAAGCAGAAGATGATAAAGCAGAGAGAATAAAAGTTAATCCCAGGAGGATTACACATGTAAATACTCCTAAATCCTCTACAGCATTTAGGAAAAAAACAATACTGATAATATCAATCTAATACCCCAAAGAGTCCAATGTGTGTCCATGTGCTGTTTCTGTGTGTCCCAATATATGTGTGCACATGTGTGGTGTGGGATGTACTTCTGTCAGTGTGTTGCATTTATTGGTTAATGAATAAAGAAAATGTCTTGGCCTGTTGACAGTGCAGAGTAGAACTAGGCGGGGAAATTATACTGACTGATAGGAGAAAAAAGGGCGGAGTCTGTGAGATGCCATGTAGCCTCTTCCAGAGATAGATGCCAGAACTTTACCCGGTAAGCCACAGACTTGTGGTGATATGCAGATTAATGGAGATGAATTAATTTAAGATATGAGTTACCCAGAAATTCACTTAAGCTATTGACCAACAGTATTGCAAATAATATGGTTTCTGTGCCATTATTTTGGGGCTGAGCATCTGGGAACAAACAAGCAGCCTCCTACATCAAATGTGTGTAAAGCAGGCATTATTTGAGAAACCTCAAACAAGCAGCATCCTCAGAAAAGAGAGTTAGAACTCATAGCAAACATGTGATTCATGCTTATCAAGCACACCGAACTCAAGATTCATTTAAAAAAAGACTAATCATCTATGAGAAAGTAAGCAAATACTGAATAAGCATATCCAAAATAAAGTACCCCATCCAGATAATGTGTATACAAAGAACATTCATCTCAGTAGTAATCAGAGAAATACAAAGTTTTAAAAGCTAACATTTTTCTCATTAGATTAGCAATCATTTAAGGATAAGTTGTAAGAAATAATCATGCAGGCTGCACAATACAAAATTTACTCTGCATTGAACATCTTGGGAAAAATCTAGTTTTACCTTTTGCTTTCTGTATCATAAAAAAAAACATGTCTGCAAAATAGATAAGGAGACATGCATGAAGATACTGCTTATAACAACATTTGCATCAGTGAATTATACTGGAGGTGTATTATGATTAATTTGGGAGGAAGGTTAAAACCCTACTGTGGCCTGTCCATAAACAGAACAGAAGACTTGAGAGAAAAAATACTAAAAGAAAAAAACAAAGAGTCTATGCGAGTCTATCTGGGTGGTACACCTATATTATATGGAATTTTATAAAAGAAAGTTGTAAATTATTGCATTCCATATGCTGTCTGTTATGCATGATATCTATGTCCTAGGAAAATAAAGCATTAGCTATGGACAGAAAGATTACGTTCCAACTCTGAATATCAATTCTTTGAAGGACAGAGAAAGGATGCCATTTTAAAAGGATGCCATGGTGGTACAAGATTATAATCCCACCATCAAAGAACTTGAAGCAGGAGGATGACTGTTTACTTGAGGACAGTGGGAGATACACAGAGAGATTGAGAACATTCAGGGATTTTAGTGAAATCCTGTCTCAAAAGAAAAATGAAGAACGTCAATTCAAAAATAATTTTCATCCTCAAAATTGTAAAATTCTCATCGAATTAGAAGTCTTTTTTGGTCACATTCACATATGCATGCACATTCTAAGCAGTTCAAAAAATCACGACAATCTACAAGTCCAAGTGGGGCTTGCTTCTGTGTTTCCTAATTTTTTTCTGTCTAGAGGATTCCTCACTTACAATGAAAAAAAGGAGGATGGGTCAGGGAGGAGAAACAAAATAAAAAATAAGACTAGTAGTGTAAAAGCAAGCAAACAGATGAAAATCTGGGGGTAAAACCAAGTAACGAAATTAAGGGAAGGTAGAAACAGAAAAGATGCTAAAAAAAATAAAAAGTAAATGATTTTAATGGCAGTGACAAAGAGTGGCAGAACTATCGCAGATCCTATTCTTATTTTTGTATTTACTATTAAAATAATCCTTGACAATATTAGAAATGTGTATAATACTTGGGGGCATTTTTACTCCACATTATCCCTCTTTGCTCGCCTCTCTCTCACTGACACCCTTCATTCCCAACAAGTCACTATCCTAATTCCAAACTTTTACTAATATTAGATGTTTAATATTTTGTGGTCCCCTGAACCTAGTTAGGGCCTGCGGCATGAACACAGGTGGGAATTATTAACTAAAGCATGGGCAATTTGCCAGTGGCTATGCCACTGAAGAAAATTACCCTTCCCCCACAGAGTCTGTTAACTACCACTTTCTTCTCAGAAAAAGAGATGTGACCTGGTGAGTCCCACCCAGGCCTGTGCACGCAATCACAGCTGTAGTAAGTTCACTAGTGCAAAGAGCATGGCACGTCTAGAAGGCAAGGCTTCACAGCGCTTCTCCCTAATCTCTTGGTTCTTATCTGTGCTGTTCCCCAAGCCATGAAGAGTTTGTGGATGTCCTAGTGAGGGCGAGCATTTTTTTCTCAGTATTTTAATCAACTATGTGTCTGCCTTAACCATCACTCATTGTCAACAGAAGTTTCTCTGACAAAAGCTGAGAGCAGCAGTTAGTGGCCAGGGTAGATGGCTCTCCACTGAATGTTCTGTCATTCCTTTCCTGAAACTGAGAACCTGCTTTTCCTGTTCTTGCTTCCCCTTTCATTTTCCTGCTATTTGCTTCATTTCCTCTTTCACAAGACTTAGGAAGCAATACATATTAACATCAAGCTATTTTTCTAATCTACTTTACACAAAGGCAATCATATATTAGTCTCTGATACAAACACTCTCCATGGGTTTTTAAGCACCCCTGCTTCTTGACAAGTTAAGGAAAGAAACCACACAAGTAAAACTTAACCAGCAATGTGACAGTGTTATTTCATGTGTGTTGACATGACAAAAAGATGTGAGTTTCAATTTTGTGTATCGGTTTTTAATTTCATTGTTCCATTATTTTATTAAAATTTTCTTTTATACTAGGATCTGGAGAAATGGCTCAGTAGTTAATAATATTTACTGCTCTTGCAGAGAACCTGTGTTGTTTCCCAGCACCCACGTAGCAGCTCACAACCACCTGTGATCCCATTTACTTGGGATCTGAAGCCTTCTTCTGAACTTTAAGAGCTCCTGCATGCATTTGGTGGTCATGTATACACTCAGACATATATCCACATACTTCTAAAGCAAAATAACTAAGTTATATAAGTATATAAGATGAATCAGTGCAAAACTACAAAAAGAAAAATGCTGAAGAGCTCTGGAAAGGAGTTGGAAAAACTGCACTGGTGATTTAATAAATAAAAGTTCTCAGTGGCAAAAGACACTTCATGCCAAGCCCAATGACCTGACTATGATCTCTGTAGTCCACATGATGAAAAGACAGAAATACCTCCTACAAGTTTGCCTCTGACCTACATACTAACACAGTGGTATTTGCACAAGTGAGTGGGTAAATGTGCATGCACACACACAAAATAAAGAAATATTATTTAGAAAAAGGTAAAACAAAAAAAGTGATGGTTTCTGTCTAGGCAGAGATGTCTACACATGTGAAAAAGCATGAGTTTAAAGAAGCTGTTGGTCCCTGTATTTGTGGAGGACAGTTACCATGTGCAGATCACCAAGAAAACTTAAATCCCAAATTAAAGTGGCCAATCAAACAATTGTTTTATCCATAAACCCAAGAGAAACTACCTTTGTGTATCATTAAAAACAAACAACCAAAAGATGAAAAAAAAATTATTCCTAGGAAGAATTTTTTTTCACAACCAAGAAAAACATAATTCTGTCTTTATATTTACTTCTGGGACCTCAGTCTTGCCATTCTGAAAGGCTTGTATGACTGCTTGCGAAGTTTTTTTTTTTTTTCTTTTCTTTCCAAACACGGAGGTTTGCAGTAAAGAAGCTCTTGTTTCAGAAGTTATGATGTCAGGTTCAGCTCTGCTTACACTCCCTCCCTCAGGTTGCTGAACAGACAGGACGAGAGAATCAGGTGGCTTTACAGGCTTAGCCTCGGTGTTCTGTGGACCTGCTTACATAACTAGCCTCAGCTACTTTAGGTAAACCTTAAGGAATAACATCATAATCTTCTCAGCTAAGCTGAGCTTGCTAACTGACAAAGTGGAAAATGAGGACAAGAAGCACGTTTCTAAAAACATTTCCAGAAAGAATTCCTATGCTAAAGGCGTCCTTTTAATTAATAAAGTAAGCACCCACTGTTGCTGCGAGTAATGCTATTAATATGAATAGGAGCCATCTGCATATTTTTTCCTCAGGAAATGAGGAAAGAGAGTGATCTATGCAATTACTAAATATGAAATAGAATAATAAATTTTGGCAGTTGAATATTTTCAGAAATATAACATAAGAATCAAGTGAACACAGAGGAGGAATTTTATAATTTTCTAGTCATTATATATTTGGTGGGAATTTGAGCAATCTTTTTTATATAATTACATATATTTATACGTAGAGTATGATAATTCAAGCCATGAATATCATATTTATTTATTAACTTAGGGCAATCAGCCTTTCTATTTTCTTAAACATCACTTGTTTTTGGAACCCCTCAGGCTCTGATCTTCTTGTTTTTTGTTAAATATATAATAAATTTTAGTAAGTTATGGTCATATTTCTGTGCTAAAAATTAAGAAACATATCCTTCATACTGTATTTTGAGTATGAGTAAACCTTTTAAGGTCTACAAGAAGTCATAAGGGAAATCAGTGGGTGAACCCTTCAGGGAAAAGATTCTCAAGCAAACAGGGAATGTTTAAATATTACAACTCAAAATAAATAAAATGATTGATGTGAAAGATGAGAAGAAAAGATAGAAGGGGAGATCAGGCTATATAAGACAGAAGGCTTTCCATGAAATATATAT